>NC_090744.1:71918838-71921338 GCF_036898095.1 Palaemon carinicauda | reverse complement strand
AAATTGTTATTTTTGTCTGTTTTTGTGTTAAGTTTGTTTAATGATGTATGATTTTTTGTTTTGGTTGCGGTAAATATAGTTTTAAGGTTATGTTTTGTTTTTGTTGCCCTTTAGCCTAAGAGTCCAGTTTATGATAACGTCAGGGGAAAGTTTGTGTTGCGGAGACAATTGTCAGAAGTAAGATTTAAGGGTGTGGGGGTTGTTTTTGTTTACATCCCACCACAGCACCACCTTCCCTTCTCGTACATCTCATAACCTTACTCTTACCCACATTAACTCTCAACTTCCTTCTCTCACACACCCTTCCAAATTCTGTCACTAGTCGGTCAAGCTTCTCTTCTGTGTCTGCAACCAGTACAGTATCATCCGCAAACAACAACTGATTTACCTCCCATTCATGATCATTCTCGCCTACCAGTTTTAATCCTCGTCCAAGCACTCGAGCATTCACCTCTCTCACCACTCCATCAACATACAAGTTAAACAACCACGGCGACATCACACATCCCAGTCTCAGCCCCACTCTCACCGGAAACCAATCGCTCACTTCATTTCCTATTCTAACACATGCTTTACTACCTTTGTAGAAACTTTTCACTGCTTGCAACAACCTTCCACCAACTCCATATAACCTCATCATATTCCACATTGCTTCCCTATCAACTCTATCATATGCTTTCTCCAGATCCATAAACGCAACATACACCTCCTTACCTTTTGCTAAATATTTCTCGCACATCTGCCTAACTGTAAAAATCTGATTCATACAACCCCTACCTCTTCTAAAACCACCCTGTACTTCCAAGATTGCATTCTCTGTTTTATCCTTAATCCTATTAATCATTACTCTACCATACACTTTTCCAACTACACTCAACAAACTAATACCTCTTGAATTACAACACTCATGCACATCTCCCTTACCCTTATATAGTGGTACAATACATGCACAAACCAAATCTACTGGTACCATTGACAACACAAAACACATATTAAACAATCTCACCAACCATTCAAGTACAGTCACAACCCCTTCCTTCAACATCTCAGCTTTCACACCATCCATACCAGATGCTTTTCCTACTCTCGTTTCATCTAGTGCTCTCCTCACTTCCTCTATTGTAATCTTTCTCTCATTCTCATCTCCCATCACTGGCACCTCAACACCTGGAACAGCAATTATATCTGCCTCCCTATTAACCTCAACATTCAGCAAACTTTCAAAATATTCCGCCCACCTTTTCCTTGCCTCCTCTCCTTTTAACAACCTTCCATTTCCATCTTTCAATGTCTCTTCAATTCTTGCGCCAGCCTTCCTTACTCTCTTCACTTCTTTCCAAAACTTCTTCTTATTCTCTTCATATGACTGACCCAGTCCCTGACCCAACCTCAGGTCAGCTGCCCTCTTTGCCTCACGTACCTTGCGCTTTACTTCCACATTTTTCTCTCTATATTTTTCATACTTCTCTATACTATTACTCTGCAGCCATTCTTCAAAAGCCCTCTTTTTCTCTTCCACTTTTACCTTCACTCCTTCATTCCACCATTCACTGCCCTTCCTCATGCTGCCTCCAACAACCTTCTTGCCACATACATCACTTGCAATCCCAACAAAATTTTCTTTTGCTAACTTCCACTCCTCCTCTAAATTACCAGTTTCTCTTACTCTCACCTCGTCATATGCCATTTTCAACCTTTCCTGATATTTACTTTTTGCCCCCGGTTTTATTAGCTCTTCAACCCTCACTAGCTCCCTTTTACATCCACCTACTCTATTCCCCCACTCTTTTGCTACAACTAATTTTCCTTCCACCAAAAAATGATCAGACATACCGTTACCCATACCCCTAAACACGTGCACGTCTTTTAATCTTCCAAACATTCTTTTAGTTATCAACACATAATCCATTAATGCCCTTTCTACTACTCTTCCATTTGCCACTCTTACCCATGTATACTTTTTATCTTTCTTTTTAAAAAAGCTAGCACTTATTACCATCTCTTGTTCAACACACATATCTACCAGTCTCTCACTACTCTCATTTTCACCTGGTACGCCATACTTCCCAATGACACCTTCTACCTCTCCAGCGCCCACTCTAGCATTTAAGTCACCCATGACAACTACATAATTCCTTCTACCCAGTCCTTCTACACACCTAGTTAATTTATTCCAGAACTCATTCCACTCTTCTTCACTTTTCTCACTACCTGGCCCATACGCACTGACAAACGCCCAACATTCCCTTGCCAACCTAATCCTTACCCACATTAACCTAGATGATATCTCCTTCCATTCCACTACTTTACCTGTCATCCATTCACTCAGCAATAAAGCCACACCCTCTCTCGCTTTTCCCCTTTCAATCCCAGACACTCTACCAGACATTTCACCAAACCTCACTTCACCCTTTCCTTTCATCTTTGTCTCACACAAGGCCAATACATCCATCCTTCTACTTCTAAACATAATTCCAATCTCACATCTTTACTCTCTATC
>NC_090744.1:71838838-71913838 GCF_036898095.1 Palaemon carinicauda | reverse complement strand
GGCAGGTTTTGGGTTTTGGTCAGAACCTCAGAGTATTTAGTCTGTTGCTGGTGGCTGGCTGACAGGGTGAATAGCATTCCCCTGTTGGACTAGGCTACCAACATAGGAGGCTAAACCTCCTTAGACCACACTTGAAGGTTATCTATATGATACCTTCTCCCTGTGGCCTAGCAGATTAATTAGTCCTGTGCCAGCGGACCCTAGGCTGAAGAATAGAATTCTTCTACTGCCTAGGCGACTCCAGCCCTAGAACCCTGTTACTCTACTGTTTAGGGGCGGCGGCAAGGGTGCTGCCGGCCTCTTTACTGTATTAATCGACTCTAGGCTTGAGAATAGAATTCTCCTGCCTCCTGGGTTGGCTTTAATATTGGAACAGAGTTCGTTAGGTGAGGTAGGACTGGCAACCTGCTGGCTCCTCCCACACTATATAGGACCCTCACCCCTCCCCATTCTGTCCTTTAGTGATGGCCTAGCCATCACAAACTCTTGGCCATCGTCCTACAATCAAGCCGACTGCCAGCAGGTTGTGGGGATGGCTCGGGTTTCTGTCCGTGGTCGTGCAGTCCCTCACCCTCAACTCTCCCTTACGGAGAGTGGCAACCTCCATCAATTACTTCCACAATATGGATTTTGATGAACTCAAAAAGTATACAGGTTTGAAATCTCCTATGGTTTTTAAACGCCACTATTTAAAGAACTTACAGGCCCTAAAATACCCTACTATAGCAGCTGGGAGTGCAATCTCCCCAGATTAACCTCTTACCTTTCTTCCTTTCGTCCAACTCTCTGTCTTCTCCCTCCTGCCTGCCCCTCTCACCACGATGCCCCTCACCTCGGTGGATCGGATTTAGCCCCTTAATATCTCACGTTATGTCATTGTTACGTTGTTCATCATTTGTCAGTCCTTATGAGCTGTAATTGCCCTTATCCTTGAGTATTTTACTGTTGATTACCATTTATTCTAAGGTTTGTTGAGATCTGTATTTATGTCGAGACATTCTGCTCTCATAGGTATACATGACAATATTTCATTATATACTTAAGGCTTTTTGAGAATTGAATTGTTCTGTTTCACTCATAGGTTGCCATGACAATGTTACTATTTATACTCAAGATTGTTTGGGAATTATTCTGTTTTATTTCTACGTTTCATTTAGTAAACCTCCACAGGTATATATGATGTTGTTTAATTCCCCTTGTTCATTATATTTCTTGGGCTTGGAAGGTATTCTCTTGTATATTTTCACCGGGCGACACAGGTCGACCCAGAAAAGGGATTTTGACGAAGGAAAAATCTATTTCTGGGGAGAGACCTGTGTCGCCCGGTGAAACCCTACCCTGTTTTCCCTTCCCTTTCCTTTCCAAGCCATTATTCATAAAGAAGGATGTCAGATGGCGCTAGTGTCGAGCGTCAGTGAGGTGGTTCAGGCTGGTACGGTTCAGGCCGCTGTGTCGGCTCCCCCTATACATTGACGAAGGAATATGACAAATTCGGAGATAATTTGTATTTTTCCTAACCATACAAACCTTAGCTATTTACATTGGGTTTACCTTTTAGCGTAGCTGAAATGGCGAGCCATTAAAATTTAACGAGGGTGTATTACCCCCGCGCTAGTTAGCGGGGGGGGTAGGGGAGTGGTAGATAGCTACCCCTCCCCCCCTCACACACCGGTGAACTGCTTCACTTCACTTAGAGGTAGGACTTGTCTTGGGGGACAGGGCTGGCGGGCAAATATGTGTAAATAGCTAAGGTTTGTATGGTTAGGAAAAATACAAATTATCTCCGAATTTGTCATTTGTTCCGTAACCGAAATACAAATCACGCTATTTACATTGGGTGACTTACCCCTTAGGAAGGGTGGAAAGTCCCCAGCCATACTGGCTTTGGCTTTACCCCGGGACTCAAAATCCGAGTGAGTCGCACTCGAGAAAAGGAGTCCCTGCACCTCACAAGTTCCTTACTCCGCAAGGAAACGTGTGGCCTACATAAGCTTGTGTGTGAAGGAAGAAGTTGACCTGGAGTTCCAGAAGGACCTCTGGGTTAGGACGTTCCCAATACCACCTTGTTAGGGTATGGGGGACGCGACAGTATTGACTCAATACTCGGAACACAAGGAAGCATGGTTTACCTGCAGAAGTTTGAGGTCAGCTATGCAGAGACCAGGATGCTGCTTCCCCAGTAGAGGGGACGATGAAGAAAGAAGTTAGGGCCAGACATACTTCTTTCGTTCATGCAGACTAAAACCTGATAACAATGCCCTCAACCTTCTGCTACCTGTCCAAAAAGGAGCCTGAGGTTAGACCAGTTGTTGTGTAGCCACCACAGAGCGATAGAAACGTATCGATACTCCTGTGGGTCACGTCCTGCAGGAAGCGGGCTGCGAAGGTCATTAGACGCTTCCAGACTACAGCTTGTAGCACCTGCGTCACAGAGTAACACTACTCGAAGGCGAGGGACGTTGCGATGTATCCGACATCGTGCTGTAGGGCGACGTGACGGAGGAGGGTCTGGATTCAGGTCGAGATGAATGTCCTTGAGTCCGAGCTGAAGAGGTATACGGGAGACTCTCCCGTGTCCTTCCTGTGCTCCCAACCCGGCAGCACGTGAGGAAAAACTGCAGCTGTTCCCAAAGATAACCCCTCGATTCCTTTACTGGCAAGGAGAAGGTTTGTGTCATCTGAAACAGAATGGTGACTCGAAATCTTGAAGGAGCTGAGCAAACAACTCAGGAGCGAACCTGAATGTTGCCTTCCCCTATTCCTTAGACAGGGCGGAGTCGTACGAAACCAAGAAGATTGCTTACACACTGGCCGAGGCCAGAGTGAGCAGGAGCACCGTCCCCCAAGACGGAATACGATCAGGGGCCTGACGTAATGGTTCTTGAGAAGATCTCTTGAGGGACTAAAAGTCCGAACCATGCTCCATGGAGGAGGTCTCACTCCGACTGGGGGCAGGGACGTTCGCATCTTCGCATGAGCGAAGAAAGGTCCAGCGGGAAGGAAAAAGTCTATTCCTTTCAGCCTGAAGGCCAGAGAAAGGCTGAGCGACAGGCTTCATTGCCGAGAGCCGAAAGGAGTTTCCTCCCGCCGAAAAGCAACAAGTCCGTTATTGCTGGAGAAGAGGCCTAAAGTTAGCGGGGGGGTAGGGGAGTGGTAGATAGCGATATCCTTGGCTGATCACAGAGATCGTGCAGGAATCGGCATCGGGAAGTTGCTATCCGGATGAGTAACCTTAGGCATCCTCCCAGCGTGAGACCTGCAAGGGGGGGGTTGCCAATCCTAGAGTTTGTGAACTCTGCCGCTCTCTCTAGGATTATGCCCCCCAAGGAGAGCTTCCCGTGGAACCTATCCCTGACAGGAGGGGACTGCTATTGGACACCTTGTCTTAGCTGCCGTAGCCAATCCGATAACTTAGGCCGACGAGGCTGAAAGAAGAGGCGCTGGAGGCCTGCAGGGTCTGGAAGAAAGCGTCTTGGAGGAGTGAAAACGGAAGTCGACTTCCTCCCCACAACCGCTGTCCATGTCCCTGTCCTTGGGCACAAACAAGCTCTTCCCAAGGATGGAAGAGTGTCTGAGCTTGTCGACATCCACGGAGGAGACACTCGAGAGGAATCCCTCAGTCACTGCGTCTAGATGGTCCAACCTCGAGCTTGCCCACAAGTTCGAAACTTGGAGACGAAACGCCAAGGTGCTTGAGCCCGAGAGGTGGAAAGTACCCATGACCTTCCTGGAGCTTCCTTGTACAAAACCTCGGGTCGCAACCGAGGAGGGAAAGGACCTGGTAAGCCCCTTCCACGAGATGGAGAAGAGGAAGGGGTAAACCAGTCACCCCTTGCCCGACGGAGAAATCTCGAACGGAAAGCTCCCTGGCAAGACCCTTCTAGGGAATGACGAGGAAGGGCTAACCCAGGTTCTGGAAAGAAGAATGTTGCTCAGACCTCCCTGAAGATTCTTCCTGCTCTTGCATGTGCCATGCTCTGCGTTTACGGGGTGAAGACCGTGTTCTGGAAATACGCTCCAGAAGACTTGCCAGGCTGGCCATGTTGCGAAACCCCGACGGGAATCGCGGTCGCAATCGCCCTGGCGCTCACGCGATGGTAAATCAATGGTTTGCGCATGGCCGAACGTGGAAGCGCCCATGCGCGGGCAGGCAGGAGCGCAGACGAAAGTGCGCGAGGAAGCGCAGAAGAAGGGCGAGCGTGGTAGGAGGGGCGAGAGCTGGTGGTCGGAATCCGAAAGTTCACAGGCGAGCGATGACCCGTAGGCGAGCAATGGATATTGTAGGAATCGAGCCGACGTTCGCGAGATGGAACACCGTCAGTTCGCGCGACGGAACACCGTTGTTCCGCGCGATGGAATACCGTTGGTTCACGCGCGGGCGAACACTGGAGCGCATGTGGGCGTGCGGTCGCGCGGGCACGCGGGCGTGTGGTCGCGCGGGTGACCGCAGGTGGTCGGGAGACCGATGGCGCATAGGCGGGCGATGGCGCGTAGGCGGGCGATGGCGCGTCTTGGCGAGCGATAGCCCGTAGGCGAGTGAAGGCACGTTGGCAAGCGATGGCAAGCGATGGCGCGTTGGCGAGCGGTGGTGCGTTAACAAAACGCTAGCGCGCAGGCGAAGAATCGCGCGGGCGCGTAGGCGATTGCTAACGCGTAAGAGACTAGGGATGGTTAGCGCGCATCGCGCTAAACAGAAGGCGCGCAGGTGCATCAGGAAGGTGAGCGCTGAAGCAAGCTGTTAATCAGGCGATCCTGGATGGTCAGGAAAAACCGTTGGCGCCCATTGGTGCGTGGCAGGAGAGGGCGCACAGATGTGCGCTGGCGATTGAAGAAAGCTGGCGCACAGAAGGACAGAAGTAAAGGTGAGCACTGGCGAGCAGGAGGAAGATCTACGGTAAGACTCAGCTAACGGAGATCGTGGTCCACAGCAGGAGAGCGCTAGATCGCTACTGATGGTGTCCAGGGGACCTGACACGCGTGGCAGATCGATGGCGATCGTTGACGCGCAGGAGATCGCTGACGAGCAGGCGAACGTTGACGCGTCTGTGGTCGCTGGCGAGCTGGAGCAGAAGGCAACGCGTGGAATCCTGTGCGTAGAAGAAGAGTCCTTGTCGAAGACCTGAACCGAAGTTCTAGATTGCGCGGGCGAACGTGGGCGCACAGGAACCAACAGGAACAGCAGCGACGATCATCAGGAGAGCGCTGACGAACAGGAGAGCGCTGGCGAACAGGAGAGCGCTGGCGAACAGGAGAGCGCTGGCGAACAAGAGAGAGCTAGCGATACGGAAAACGCTGATGAGCAGGAGAGCGCCTGTGCGCTAACACTGAGCAGGAGAGAACACTGCAGAAGGGCACGCAGGGGAACCCTGACACGCAAGGGAAGAACCCCCGTGGGAGGCAACCCTTTGCCCCGAAGGGACCGTTGTCCGTTGGAAGACCAATGTCCGTCGGAAGACCGTTGTCCGTCGGAAGACCGTTGCCCGTCGGAAGACGAGGTCAGACTGCTGTCCATCTGCACTAGGGGCGGAAGGTCAAGAAGAAGGACTTGCAGGCTGCATACGGAGAATCAAAAAGGCGCCTCTTAGCACCCTTATAGGGAGATGGGAGGCCCTTACGACGTAGCGGACGGTGAGCCTTACGGCGAAGGAGGCCAACAGCAGAAGAGTCCTCCGAAGAGGAGTCTCTATGAGTGTACTCTCTCGCGAACGAAAGAGAAACACTTCGTAGAAGAGACGGGTCAGCCAGTGACCTAAAAAGAGCAATCCTCCGAAGAGGGGCTCCTGCAGTTGCCCAGCCCCTTGAGCGTAACTGCAGGTGCGACCGCTCAGCACCAAGAGCATAGTCGCACGAAAAAAAGGCAAGAGAAGAACCCCCCAAAGGGAAAAAAACTCAAGCCTGGACAGGAAAACTTCCCTCGGAAGGAAAGCTACCCACCCAAGGAGGCGAGCCTCCTGAGTGTTCTAAAATGAACTGGAGAGCTGTCAATCGTCACGGGAGTACTTCCAGGAGAAGGAGACAAGCCCCTGACGATCTATAGGGGAGGTAGCAACAGCCGAATCCCCAGGCCTCAACAAGACAGCTCACTCCGTTGTCACATTACAGAAACAAACTAGATCGGTAACTGTGAAAAATAAAAACAAAAATCATTAGTTAACATTCATTCCCCCGGGAAGGCTCCGAAGAGGAATCCCGAGGGAAAGGAACACAAGGATTACCCAGCAGGCACGTGCCCTCACAACCACTTACACTCACGGAAGGAGAGCTGTAACCAACACAGAATTATAACAATTATAATTATGTAATTTAAAAATGAATGAACACTAAAGAAAGAGCGAAAACCCCGAAAGGAATCGTTCTACAAAGCTGAAAAATCAACAAATACAATTAGATTCATAAACTAATTGAGACAAAACGTACGGCGTAGCAAACCCACCCACACGGGAAGGAAGCTAATCAGACGTAGTAAAAGTAACGTAGTAAAAGAGTGAACGACCTCAAAGAGAGAGAGAGAGAAAGACCAAAGTCAAACTCGATCGCGACCCATGAAATACACCATGGTGGCCTAACTGCCGAGGGCTCCACGGAGATATCGTACACTACACACACAAGCTGAAAAGGAAACTTTTTTTACATATATATTGTGTAAAAGAAAAGTAAGTGATTAAGTACAGACAAAACAACAAAGGCTGCCAAGCGAGGACAAAGACAGAGACGTCTGTCCAAGTCCGAGCCAAAAGTGAAAGTGAAGCAGTTCACCGGTGTGTGAGGAGGAGAGGGGTAGCTAGCTACCACTCCCCTACCCCCCCCCGCTAACTAGCGCGGGGGTAATACACCCTCGTTAAATTCTAATGGATCGCCATTTCAGCTACGCTAAAAGGTAAACCCAATGTAAATAGCGTGGTTTGTATTTCGGTTACGGAACAACCTCTAATTGGAAGACGGCCTGTGTTTAGTGGTTTTCACATGCTCTATCTTTATATACGACGCCCTTAGGGGTGCTCGCGCGAGGGTAGTAACCTCTGCATTCCATGCTTTAACTTTCTCTGGTATATTTGGAAGTTATTATATCAGAAAAGTAACAAGAAGGACCCTTTCACCGGGCGACACAGGTCTCTCCCCAGAAATAGATTTTTCCTTCGTCAAAATCCCTTCATTAGTATTAAAATCATCAAAATTGTTATTATTAAAATTATTATCAAATCATGATCTGTATACTGGCACATAGGCAGAACAGCAGGTTCTCCCTTGAGAGAGATCTAAGCCCAAGGCCCAGATCCTGAAGGAAGTGGCCTCACAAAACAACGAGCATTTTGTTGTGTACTACAGACATAACGGCGCAGGGCGGGAGCTGCAAACAGCCACCTAACCCCTTCATCGTCTAGCTCCAAGAAGCTATGCTCTGAAGAGCTGAGAGGGGCATTGATAAATCAACCCCGTGCTTGTGGAAGCACCGGGTGGGGGGTTGATCACTCGGGCAAAGGGCGTCTTTCTCGCAAACAATATGGCCGCCCGTCACCCGGAGGCAGAACTCAGTGCAGAGCACTCTGCTTACCCTCCATACACTGAGCAGCTCAAGCTGAGGGTCACCATCACACACTGCAAGATGCGAAACGTAGCCAATGATAGTTTCTGCGTTCACTACAGAGTAATCCACCAACGGGTAACACCAATGGGTATTTGTCTGCAACTGCTCAAGTTCATCCTTCAATGCGAGATAAACATAGGGTGATCGAGCAGAACCTGAGGTCGCTACGGGAAAATACAGGAGAGTCCTTTGGTATGTGACCTCCAGAGTCTCTGGGGGGAAGGCTGAAGTCAACCACGGGAGAGGTAGATATGCTCTCCCGTTGTGTCCCCAACCGAAGTATGTACCTTGAGTACAAGTTCCTTGCACAGAGAGCCTGCAAGCCCCAAGAAAGGCCTGTGCGTCAGCGGAGAGAATCCCCTAAAGCCAAGGGTGGCGTTACTTCTCTAGTGGAAGCAATGGAGTCCTCAGAAATGCAAGGTTGTCCGAGGGTCAAAGGGCCATCTCTCTTATTCAACCGATCCCCAATGGAGACTGATCAAGCAGACTCAGAGTGACAGAAATGAGCTAAAGGGATAAAAAGACAAGGTATCTTCGCCTCCGTGGATGAATTCGAAAGGGAAGAGTCCCTCTTGGCCATCTTCTTTCACTGCCTAATGTATTGCTGCCTCTAGGAAGGAGTTTTTGTATCTTGAGCACCCATTCCTTGCACAGGGAGCCTGCAAGCCCCAAGGAAGGCCTGTGCATCAGCAGAGAGAATCCCCTAAAGCCAAGGGTGGCGTTACTTATCTAGCGAAAGCAATGGAGTCCTCAGAAATGCAAGGTTGTCTGGAGGACAAGGGGCCACCATTCTTGTTCAACCAATCCCCAGTGGAGACTGATCAAGCAGACTCAGAGTGACAGGAATGAGCTAAAGGAATAAGACGACAAGGTATCTTCGCCTACGTGGATGAATTCGAAGGGGAAGAATCCCTCTTGGCCATCTTCTTTCACTGCCTAATGTATTGCTGCCACTGAGAGGGAGGCAACTCCCTACACTCACTACAAGGAGACACCTGCATACAGGAGTGACCCCTGCAGGCAGAACAAAAACTGTGAAGATACGTCTCCATGGCTGACATAAGGGTGCCGCTAGGCACCCTTCTTTGCTAGGCCAAATCCACATTGTGGAGCCTTACGTACAATCACCCTTAATGAAAAAGGAACAGGAAAATTTGTAAAGTTTAAGTAAGTTTGTATCAAGTCGTTGGAACAAGTAAATGGGTTAACGGGAGAAAACGTCAGCACGTCTGTTCGCCATCGAGCCAAAATCAAAAGTGACGTTGTTACCAGTGTGGGTGTGAGCAGGGGGAGTGGCTGGTCTACCCCACGCTAACCCTCCCTCACCCCACTAACTAGCAATGGGCAGTTACACCTCGTTCAAAATTCTTTTGGCTAGTTTCAGCTGTACCTAAATAATCTCCACTGTAAAAAGTGAAAGGGTTTGTATATAGTGCCTGAATAAATACATAACACTTACTTCCTTGGATCATCTGGAAACTTGATTCTGAGCTCCTGATTTTTTAAAACTCGCTTCTCAAACCCAAGAATCATCTTCTTCAGCTTTACTTCATCCAATGGTCCATCAGTCTTCAAAATTGAATAAGACATCATTTAAATATCTTGGTTATTAAATTTTAAGGACAAACTATAGATGAATAAAATAATTAAATCAACATTTCATGTGACGATCTGATGAATTTTATATACACAAATCTATTTTATTTAGGAACTGGGTATAGTGTACGTATGTCCCAATTAGCTATGACACTGACATTGTACAATACTTACACCATCACCTTCTTCTGTTTCTTCTAGCTCCATGAGTTTCTCTTCAACAATTTTCTGAGTGCGTGCTGAAGTCACATGCGAGACAGAATTCAAATGAGAAGGGGCAAAGGGTCCTAACCCCCTAGCCTCTAGTCTCCCTCGTTTTCGACCTGGTCGTTCTTTCTCGTCTTCATCTTCCAATCCTCGTTTTATAGCCATTTCAGGCTATGAAAGAAATATATAAATCTCATAGTATAAGCATAGCTAAAAGGATCTTTTCTCTTAATAGAGACTTAAATTAAAAATTCTGTTTTAAGGACTAGATCTTAGATTTAAATTTTATCAGTTCCTGCATGAAAAAAATACTTACTAAGGAATGCTTCTAACTAAATATTGTATTACAGTGGCTAATTCTGTTCTTTTGTTAAATTAGTTCATGAGAGACAAAAGCACATAATAAGGAACACTTGGAATAAAATGCTGTATTGCAGAGGCTAATTCTGTTCTTTTACACTTAATAAATTACTGAACTGCAGTAGCAGTTTTTATCTTGACAAATTAGTTAATATGAGAAAAAAACACTTGGTAAAGAACACTTGTAATGAAATACTGTATGGTATAAGCTAATTCTGTTATCTTGATAAAATGATATTTTAATTATAAAATAAATTTTTGAATATACTTACCCGGTGAATATATAATAGCTGCAACTCTGTTGCTCGACAGACAAAAAACAGTAAAAACTCGCCAGCGATCGCTATACAGGTTGCGGGTGTGCCCACCAGCGCCAACTGTCGGCCAGATACCACTCTCTCGATGTAAACAAAGACTCAATTTCTTCTCATCCCACTGCGTCTCTATTGGGGAGGAAGGGAGGGTCGTTTAATTTATATATTCACCGGGTAAGTATATTCAAAAATTTATTTTATAATTAAAATATCATTTTTAAATATTTAACTTAGCCGGTGAATATATAATAGCTGATTCACACCCAGGGTGGTGGGTAGAGACCAGTTAAATATGTTTACATCGTATAAGCTAAGAGTTTTTTTATTTCATTTTGACAGTTATCAATATAACAAAATCAAAATAAATAGGTACCTGGTAAGGAAGTCGACTTAGACGATTACTCTGCCTTGTAAGTACGTCTTCCTTACGGAGCCCCGCGATCCTCTTAGGATGCTGACAGACCCCCAGGAGCTGAAGTATCAAGGGCTGCAACCCATACAACAGGACCTCATCAAACCCCTAATCTGGGCGCTCTCAAGAAATGACTTTGACCACCCGCCAAATCAACCAGGATGCGAAAGGCTTCTTAGCCTTCCGGACAACCCATAAAAACATTAAAACATTTCAAGAGACAGATTAAAAGGATATGGAATTAGGGAATTGTAGTGGTTGAGCCCTCACCCACTACTGCTCTCGCTGCTACGAATGGTCCCAGTGTGTAGCAGTTCTCGTAAAGAGACTGGACATCTTTTAAGTAACATGACGCGAACACTGACTTGCTTCTCCAATAGGTTGCGTCCATGATACTTTGCAGAGATCTATTTTGCTTAAAGGCCACGGAAGTTGCTACAGCTCTAACCTCGTGCGTCTTAACCTTAAGCAAAGATCGGTCTTCCTCACTCAAGTGTGAATGAGCTTCTCGTATTAACAATCTGATAAAACATGACAAAGCATTCTTTGACATAGGCAAGGATGGTTTCTTAACCGAACACCATAACGCTTCAGATTGGCCTCGTAAAGGTTTAGTACAAGCTAAGTAGAACTTAAGAGCTCTAACAGGGCATAAGACTCTTTCTAGTTCATTGCCTACGATCTCCGATAAGCTGGGAATATCGAAAGATTTAGGCCAAGGACGAGAAGGTAGCTCATTTTTGGCTAGAAAACCAAGTTGCAGAGAACAAGTGGCTTTTTCTGACGAAAATCCGATGTTCTTGCTGAAGGCATGAATCTCACTGACTCTTTTAGCTGAGGCTAAGCATACCAGGAA
Organism: Palaemon carinicauda; assembly: GCF_036898095.1. Taxonomy (NCBI): domain Eukaryota; kingdom Metazoa; phylum Arthropoda; class Malacostraca; order Decapoda; family Palaemonidae; genus Palaemon; species Palaemon carinicauda. The sequence continues at coordinate 71,902,508 of NC_090744.1, read as the reverse complement.
AAGAGTCTTAAGAGTGAGATCTTTCAGGGAGGCTGACTGTAAAGGCTCAAACCTGTCTGACATGAGGAATCTTAGGACCACGTCTAAATTCCACCCAGGAGTAGCCAAACGACGCTCCTTAGTGGTCTCGAAAGACTTAAGGAGGTCTTGCAGATCTTTATTGTTGGAAAGATCTAAGCCTCTATGCTGGAAGACCGATGCCAACATGCTTCTGTAGCCCTTGATAGTGGGAGCTGAAAGGGATCGTCCTTTTCTCAGGTATAAGAGAAAATCAGCTATTTGGGCTACAGAGGTACTGGTCGAGGATACAGAAACTGACTTGCACCAGTCTCGGAAGACTTCCCACTTCGATTGGTAGACTCTAATGGTAGAAGCTCTCCTTGCTCTAGCAATCGCACTGGCTGCCTCCTTCGAAAAGCCTCTAGCTCTCGAGAGTCTTTCGATAGTCTGAAGGCAGTCAGACGAAGAGCGTGGAGGCTTTGGTGTACCTTCTTTACGTGTGGCTGACGTAGAAGGTCTACTCTTAGAGGAAGACTTCTGGGAACGTCTACTAACCATCGAAGTACCTCGGTGAACCATTCTCTCGAGGGCCAGAGGGGAGCAACTAACGTCAACCTTGTCCCTTCGTGAGAGGCGAACTTCTGCAGTACCTTGTTGACAATCTTGAATGGTGGGAATGCGTAAAGATCCAGATGTGACCAATCTAGGAGGAAGGCATCTATTTGTATTGCTGCTGGGTCCGGGACTGGAGAGCAATAGATTGGAAGCCTCTTGGTCAGCGAGGTTGCAAAGAGATCTATGGTGGGTTGACCCCAAGTCGCCCAAAGTCTCTTGCACACATCCTTGTGGAGGGTCCATTCGATTGGAATTACTTGACCTTTCCGACTGAGACAATCTGCTAGGACGTTCAAGTCGCCCTGGATGAACCTCGTTACTAGGGAGATGCCTCGATCTTTTGACCAGATGAGCAGGTCCCTTGCGACCTCGTACAAAGTCAGTGAGTGGGTACCTCCCTGTTTGTAAATGTACGCCAAGGCCGTGGTGTTGTCCGAGTTTACCTCCACCACCTTGCCTCGAAGGAGATTCTCGAAGCTTATCAAGGCCAGATGAACCGCCAAAAGCTCCTTGCTGTTGATATGCATGCTCCTCTGACTCGAGTTCCACAGACCTGAGCATTCCCGACCGTCCAGCGTCGCGCCCCAGCCCAAGTCCGATGCGTCCGAGAAGAGAACGTGGTTGGGTATCTGAACTGCCAGGGGAAGACCCTCTCGTAGGCTGATATTGTCCTTCCACCAAGTCAGACAAGACTTTATCTTTTCGGAAATCGGGATCGAGACCGCCTCTAGCGTCTTGTCCTTTTTCCAGTGAAAAGCCAGATGGAATTGAAGAGGACGGAGGTGTAGCCTTCCTAGCGAGACAAATTGCTCCAGGGATGACAGCGTCCCTACCAGACTCATCCACAGCCTGACTGAGCAGCATTCTTTCTTCAGCATCTTCTGGATGGAGAGCAGGGCTTGATCTATTCTGGGGGCCGACGGAAAAACCCGAAAAACTTGACTGTGAATCTCCATCCCTAAATACAGAATAGTTTGGGATGGGACCAGCTGTGACTTTTCCAAATTGACTAGGAGTCCCAATTCCTTGGCCAGATCTAGAGTCCAATTGAGATCCTTCAGACAGCGATGACTGGAAGAGGCTCTGAGAAGCCAGTCGTCCAAGTACAGGGAGGCTCTGATCTCCGATAGCTCGAAACTGGTACCCCACATTCCTGTAAACAAACCTCAGAAACGGTTGGGAATCCGGGTGTATAGGAATGTGGAAGTATGCCTCCTGAAGGTCGAGAGAGACCATCCAGTCGCCTTCCATAAATGCTGTCAAGACAGCCTGGTAGACTTCATCGTGAAGTTTGTCTTGACAATGAACACATTGAGCGCACTTGCCTCTTACGTACTCCTGCAGTGAACATGGCTGCCAAATCATGGAGCCATCCCTGAGGGACTTGTCCCTGCAGAGAACGTGGCTGTCAGATCATTGGAGCCATCCCTGAAAGCCTTGTTTATGCATGACATAATTGTACAGCAAAACTTCAAAGGCTCGAAAACAGCTGTGAAGTTGACCTGTAAAATCTTGGAGCGTCTCCTGGCCAGGCGCCAGGGAGAGTCTACGAGATTTGAGAAGTCTATCTGGGCAGAGGCAGGAACTCCCAAGCCGAGAACTTCTCTCGTGTCATTTCAGACTCTCGCTCTATAAGCCAGTTTAAAAGAAGGGAAAGCAAAGGCTGTATCCCCCAAACTCCTCCTGGTGATAAACCAGTCGCCTAGCAAACGTAAAGCTCTCTAGGAGAGCAAGAGAGCACTAGCTTATAAAACAACGGCTTCGAAGTAGCTAGGCCTAGTGTAAGCTCTGACGTTTAGGCGAACGAGGAGCAGCAGTTACAAAAAGATCCGGACAAAGATCCTTAAAAATCAGCATGATTTATTTAAAGTCCATAGAGGGCTAAGCAGCTTTAGGCTCCTCTCCGTCTGACAGAGTCCTCAAGGGAATATCAGTAGGAGGGGGAACAGCAACTTCCTCATCTAAAGGAACCTTGTCCGATAATAGCTGAGTCTCAAGCAAGGGAGAGACCTACCGTGGTGGCAATGCTTTACAAGCAGAGTCCACACGCACTGGTGCATTAGTAGCGGACCAGGACGCAATGTCATGTAACTGCTTGACAGTCTGTGAACTGTCAACAACAACAGGTGCGAGAGACCAGGACGCAACGTCATGTAACTGCTTGACAGTCTGTGAACTGTCAACAACAACAGGTGCGTGAGGACGCACAGCGTCCACTCGAGACTGCTTTGACCGCCTAGACTGAGCAGTCAAAACAACTCTAGAATGCGGAGGTTGACGCACAGCGTCAAAACAAGTCAACTCCGATTGTTAGCGAACGTCCTGAACGTCAACAGGAGCATCAGCAAGTGGCCTAACGTCCAAATGTGGCTGAAAATCCACACGAGACCGCATCGAGTGTGGTTCTAAACAACCTGACTGACGTGACTTAGCTACGCCAACGTCAACAGGACGCACAAAGGAACGTTAGGTTGGCTGAAAGCCAGGATCTCGATGAGATAAACGGCTAGGCTCAACGGACTAATCGGCAGAATAGTCTTCCATAAGGGAGGCAAGCTTATTCTGCATGTCTTGCCGTACAACCCATTTAGGATCAACGGAAATGGTTGCGGTAAGAGACGAGGGTAACGTCTGTGACCGCAACACTTTGCCAACAAAAAGACTCTCGGAGTCTGTGTTACGCTTTTGTTAGGCGGCGAGCAGTTATCCGATGACTGCATAGGGTCAGAGCTGTCCTAATGGCTGCAACCAGGATGCTGGACCTGTCCTGAAAGGACTGACTTTCGCTTAAGGGCCTCGAAACCTTGTTTCAGGTTTCTTATGCGAAAAGCCTTCGGATGACGAGGAGAAAATTGTCTCTCTCGCCTTATGGTAGGGGAGATCTTGGTAAGATACACCCGATACCATAGAGGGAAACGTCTGTTCGCTGATCAAGGCCTCTCGAACCCATAAGTCGTACGACATTACTTCTCCCCTGGGCTTGGGAGCTTGCAAGAGGTCCCGGACTAGGTGAACGACAGGCACGAACAGACGAACCCTCAGACGCAACACTGTAACACTTTGCGCAATATCACTTTATCACTACGATTTTCTGTTTTGCACTTATTTCACTGAAATCGAAACTTTTACTGATTTCTACCTGAAGCACGCAATTCTACCCTCATCAAAAGGTAGTAAATGCGAAATCAGTCGTATAATGCAAGCACATTAATACCAGCAAAAAAACAGTAAACATCTTTTAAGATAAAAAATTCAGTGGTTGGGGAAGAGAATAAACACTAGTTCATTCAAAACTACGTTTTCAATCTCTCACCGTACATTGCCTGGGGACGAGAATAAAACTAAAAACGTTTTATCCTTTCTCCCCGTACAGAGACTAGGGACGAGAGTAACTCGAGAACAACGTTACCCGCTTGAACGGAACGTTTTCTCTCCTCTCTCTCCCTCCGTCTCTATCTCTCTCTCTCTCTCTCTCTCTCTCTTGATTTCGCACCTAAGAGAAGAGCCCAATTACGTTTCGTCAAAAAAACATGTTATTTGACCAAAGGAAAAAACTGAAAGGTTTTTCAATTAAAAAGTTCCTTTAAAATAGAATTTAAAACATTTAAGATTTGAAAGAAGAATGAACAAAACGTCAGAATCGATTTACTCTTTCTGCAAAGTGAAACCGTGATACTCTCTCTCTCTATCGTAACGATAGAGCGCAAACTGCGTAGCATAAATAAACTAAACGTTAGTTCATCTTTGAAAACAGTACGAAGACTATTCAAAGAAAATCTTTCATAAAATATTTATTAAAAATATTCAATTAAAAAGTTTTAAATCATTAGCTCTTTAAAGGCTATTTACGATTGAAAGGGCTCAACGTTGTTTAACTTCGGTTTCCAAGTTAGGACCGCCTACTCTCAGGAAAGGTCGCATATAAACAAAACATTAAAATTTATTTTTTATGTTTATTATAAATGGAAAGTTAATCGAAGAGGCCTAATAAAGGCGGTGAGATATAAAATATATAGAAGAAAATCTATAATTAATTTATAACGTGATAAGATAATTACTAAAAGCCTAAACACACTTCCGTCTAAGGGAAGGGTCGGCCATTTAAAAGTCAAAGAAAGTCCATACTCTCTTTGTCACCAAAAATTAAATCTATCCAAAACGAGTTCAAGATTTAAGATGAAGATAAAACACCTGCACTGCGAAAGCTCAAACCAAAATGAAGTACTTCACCAAATATGTTGAGAAAACTCCAGGTTCTACAGCGAGTAAAAGTACGTCTTGTCGACACGTCGACAGAAAAGAAATTGAGTCTTTGTTTACATCGAGAGAGTGGTATCTGGCCGACAGTTGGTGCTGGTGGGCACACCCGCAACCTGTATAGCGATCGCTGGCGAGTTTTTACTGTTTTTTGTCTGTCGAGCAACAGAGTTGCAGCTATTATATATTCACCGGCTGTTAAATATTTAAAATTAGATAATGTGAGACAATGTGATGGGTGTTGAGGGTCTTGGTGAAGTTGCAAATGAAAATGGAGCACATTTCATAAGTTTCTGCTCAACAAACAATCTTGTCATTGGGGGTACTCTTTTTCAGCACAAGCACATCCACAAATATACATGGACTCTACCATGTAGCAATTACGAAAATCAAATAGATCACATTGCCATTAATAAAGAGAGAAGGAGGACTCTGAGAAATGTAAGAAGCTATAGAGGTGCAGATATTATTAGTGATCACTAGCTCCTCATTGCCACACTGAAATTAAAACTGAAAGCATCCAACAGACATGTAGATAGAATACCTAGGTTTGATACAACTAAGCTTCCAGAAGATGCGCACATAGAAACATTGCGATTGAAAGTAAGAATCAATTTGCAGTCTTAGAGACTTTAAGAGACAAAGAGCAGACAATTTATGAAAAATGGTGTGGTAATAAGAACATACGAGTATATCAGTCATTTGGTAGTGAAGTTTGGGGACATGCAGTTACAAGGAGAAAACCATGTCCATCAAACGATACTTGAGATACTATAAAAAGAAGACAAAGACAGAAATTGATTGTTGAAAGTTTTTGAGGAAGTAATGAAAATTATAAGGTAAAGCACGCTAAGTATTCCAGTATTGATAGTGAGGTCAAAAGAAAAGCCAGGAATGACTGGAGAAAATATTTAGACAGGAAAGCAGATGAGGCTTACAAAGATGACAAATTTGGGAGTAATTTGTATTTTTCCTAATGATACAAACCTGTATCTATTTATAGGGGTATTACTTTTGGCAAAAAATTATTCAAAAAAAAAATTTAGGTACACTTTTCCTCATTAACATGACATAAATTGGATTGAAAATCATACCATCAAAGCTTTTTTATAAATCGAATAATTCTATGTGACAGATTTTTTATTTTCCTTTTTCTTTTTTTTAATGAGTTTTTTTTTTATTTTCTTCATCCAGATGTAAAATATTCATGAAAAAAAGAGAAAAAGGAAAATCAAAATTCTCTTCTTAATGATATCTTTCTCTCTAAAATCAAACCATAAATAAGTGATAAAAATGTACCTAAGTGTGAATAAGTATGTTTTTGAGTTATGAGCTCCCAAAGATTTGCAATAAATTTTAACTTTTCTTACAAAAATCAAGCTAACATTATTATGATAACTTCACTTTGTACTTTTACAGTTTATTCCTACATAAACTCACCCGAAACGAGGTATTGAAACATGTTATTTTTATTAGTAAAATAAATTTTTGAATATACTTACCCGATAATCATGTAGCTGTCAACTCCGTTGCCCGACAGAATTCTATGGAGGGATACGCCAGCTATCACAATACTAGAAGGGGGTGTATTTACCAGCGCCACCTGTGGCCAGGTACTCAAGTACTTCTTGTTGACACCTCCTCAATTATTCCTCGGTCCACTGGTTCTCTATGGGGAGGAAGGGAGGGTCGATTAAATCATGATTATCGGGTAAGTATATTCAAAAATTTATTTTACTAATAAAAATAACATTTTTCAATATTAAACTTACCCGATAATCATGTAGCTGATTCACACCCAGGGGGGTGGGTGAAAAACCAGTGTACAAGACTAAAGGATAGCTAAGTATCCCGTATTTCATATAATCAGTTATCCACAATAACAATGAAATAATAAGTACCTGGTAAGGAAGTCGACTTGAACCGTTACTCTGCCTTTAATAAGATCGTCTTCCTTACTGAGCGCAGCGTTCCTCTTGGGAGGCTGAATCAACTCAAAGGTGCTAAAGTATACAGGGCTGCAACCCATACTAAAGGACCTCATCACAACCTTTAACCTCGGCGCTTCTCAAGAAAGAATTGACCACCCGCCAAATCAACAAGGATGTGGAAGGCTTCTTAGCCGACAGTACAACCCATAAAAAGTATTCAAGAGAAAGGTTAAAAGGTTATGGGATTATGGGAATGTAGTGGCTGAGCCCTCGCCTACTACTGCATTCGTTGCTACGAATGATCCCAGGGTGTAGCAGTACTCGTAAAGAGACTGGACATCTTTGAGATAGAATGATGCGAACACTGACTTGCTTCTCCAATAGGTTGCATCCATAACACTCTGCAGAGAATGGTTCTGTTTGAAGGCCACTGAAGTAGCCACAGCTCCCACTTCATGTGTCCTTACCTTCAGCAAAGCAAGGTCTTCTTCCTTCAGATGAGAATGTGTTTCTCTAATCAGAAGCCTGAATAGTAAGAAACTGAGTTCTTAGAACTTGGAAAAGAAGGTTTCTTGATAGCACACTATAAGGCTTCTGATTGTCCTTGTAAAGGTTAAGACCTTTTTAGATAGTACCTAAGAGCTCTAACTGGGCAAAGTACTCTCTTCAGATCATTCCCCACCAAGTTGGACAGGCTTGGGATCTCGAAAGACTTAGGCCAAGGACGTGAAGGAAGCTCGTTTAGCAAAAACCGAGCTGCAAGGAACATGTAGCCGTTTCAGATGTGAAAACAATGATCCTGCTGAAGGCGTGGATCTCACTTACTCTTTTAGCTGTTGTCAAGCACACGAGGAAAAGAGTTTTTAATGTGAGGTCCTAAAAAGAGGCTGATTGGAGAGGTTCAAATCTTGATGACATAAGGAACCTTAGGACCACGTCTAGATTCCAGCCTGGAGTGGACAACCGACGTTCCTTTGAGGTCTCAAAAGACCTAGGGAGGTCCTGTAGATCTTTGTTGGTGGAAAGATCCAAGCCTCTGTGGCGGAAAACCGCTGCCAACATACTTCTGTAACCCTTGATCGTAGGAGCTGAAAGGGATCTTACTTTCCTTAGATATAACAGGAAGTCAGCAATCTGGGTTACAGTGGTACTGGTTGAGGAAACTGCATTGGTCTTGTACCAGCTACGGAAGACTTCCCCTTGAGACTGATAGATTCTGAGAGTGGATGTTCTCCTTGCTTTGGCAATCGCTCTGGCTGCCTCCTTCGAAAAGCCCCTAGCTCTTGAGAGTGTTTCGAAAGTCTGAAGGCAGTCAGACGAAGAGCGTGGAGGATTGGGTGTACCTTCTTTACGTGAGGTAGACTTAGAAGGTTCACTCCTAGAGGAAGAGTCCTGGGAATGTCGACCAGCCATTGCAGTACCTCTAAGAACCATTCTCTCGCGGACCAGAGCGGAGCCAACCAACGTCAGCCGTGTCCCTTTGTGAGAGGAGAACTTCTGAAGTACCCTGTTGACAATCTTGAACGGCGGGAATGCATACAGGTCGAGATGGAACCAATCCAGCAGAAAAGCATCCACGTGAACTGCTGCTGGGTCTGGAATCGGAGAACAATACAACAGGAGTCTCTAGGTTATCGAGGTAGTGAACAGATCTATGGTTGGCTGACCCCACAGGGCCCAAAGTCTGTTGCAAACATTCTTGAGAAGGGTCCACTCTGTGGGGATGACCTGACCCTTCCGTCTGAGGTGATCTGCCATGACATTCATACCGCCCTGAATGAACCTCGTTACCAGTTAGCTTTCGATCTTAAGACCAGATGAGTAGGTCCCTTGCGATCTAGAACAACTTCCACGAAAGAGTCCCTCCCTGCTTGAAGATGTAAGCCAGGGCTGTGGTGTTGTCAGAGTCCACCTCCACCACTTTGTTAAGCTGGAGGGACTTGAAGTTTATCAAGGCCAGAATAACCGCCAACAACTTCTTGCAAATGATGTGAAGTGTCCTTTGCTCCTGATTCCATGTTCCCGAGCATTCTTGTCCGTCCAAAGTCGCACCCCAGCCCGTGTCTGATGCGTCCGAGAGGAGACGGCGGTCGTGTTTCTGAACAGCCAAAGGTAGACTTCCTTGAGAAGAAAGCTGTTCTTACACCACGCGAGAGAAGACCTCCTCTCTTAGGAAACAGGAACTGAGACCGTCTCTAGCGTCATGTCCTTTATCCAGTGAGCAGCTAGATGATACTGAAGGGGGGGGAGGTGGAGTCTCCCTAACACGATGAACAGGGCCAGCGATGAAAGTGTCCCTGTTAGACTCATCCACTACCTGACTGAGCATCGGTTCCTTCTCAGCATGCTCTGGATGCATTCTAGGGCTTGGAAGATCCTTGGGGCCGACGGAAAAGTCCGAAAAGCTCGACTCTGAAGATCCATACCCAAGGAGACAATGGTCTGGGATGGAACGAGCTGAGACTCCTCAAAATTGACCAGGAGGCCCAGTTCCTTGGTCAGATCCATAGTCCATTTGAAAATCTCCAGACAGCGACGACTTGTGGGAGCTCTTAAAAGCCAGTCGTCTGACGGAGCCGGACACAAGATCATGATACTGCTGCACCGTCTGTGAACTGTCAATCATGGGCAAGCGAGGAAGTACAGTGACAACCCGAATCTGTCTAGACTGTCTGGGTCGTACAGACAACTCCTTATCGGGTTGCTGAGGTTGCCGCACTGCGTCACAACAAGTCACTTCTGTTGGTTGTTGAACGTCTTCCCCGTGACACATTGACTCCGTAAACAAAAAATCCTCTAACAAGGACTAAGCTTGGACTGCATGTCATGCAACACAGCTCAAGGTCTATGGGAGCAGGTGTGGTAACAGACGGGATTAGCGACTGAAGTGGAACCATTACCTTCCCTGGAAGCATGTTATGCTTAAATAAAAGTCCATAAGAGGTTATGCAGCTAAAGGCTCCCTCCAAATGACAGAGTCCTCAAGGGAATATCAGAAGGAGGGAGAAAAGAACTTTCTCATCTACAGGGACCATATCCTAGAAAAGCTAAGTTCTCTCAGTGAGGGTTCACTGGTGCAAAAGCAGCAGACTAGAAGGCAACGTTATGAAACTGCTTGACAGTCTAGTGAGTTGGCAACAACCAAAGATGTGTGACTGAGAAGCATGCGGTAAGGTATGCAGAGCATGATGTATGCAGAGTATGATGCTGAATGCAGAGCATGCTGTATGCAGAGCATGTTGTATGCAGAGCATGCTGTATGCAGAGCATGCTGTATGCAGAGCATGTAGTAAGCAGAGCCTGCTGTAAGCAGAGCCTGCTGTAAGGAAAGCAGAGCGTGTGCATGGCGTTTAACATTTCTCAGAAATTCCATGACCAGTGCTAGAGTGCTTTATGCATGCTTGCATGGGGTTTTAATATCAACATAATATTTACCTTACATTCATAACTCATGATTCATATTTTTGCCATCTGAACAGCAGAGTCAGAACGAGCTGGAACAACAATAGTTGTGGTTTCCTCTTCAAGACTCTGTTGAGGGAACACCTGAGGCTCAGTCTGCAAAGGCTGAATAAAAGACAAGCAGAAGGAAGGCGCATGGGTGGAGGAGGCTGACTCCTAGCATGAGTGGTTGAACCCAAGGGTTGCGCTTGCTGAGCGGTTGGCGGAAACGGAGTAGCAAGTTCCAGTTCCTGTGGTGTGAGCGGAGCGCGATGAGGAAGAGGCTGCGCAGAACAAGGTAAATGTCTCGCAAGCTGAGGCTCCTGAGGCGCAAGGCTAAGGTGTTGTGGTGCTTGCCTTGTGGAGGGTTGAGCTCGCTGCAGCGAGAGCTGAGGAGACTGACTCATGGACGGGAGAGGTTGTTGTACCTCAACCGAGTGTTGCATCACTGGTGGAGCAGCAAGTGGAAGCGGAGGAAGAGAGGTATAATCCTCCTGATCCCATTGTAAAGGTTGCCTTAAGGAAGGCGGAGGCTGAACACCACTGGGAACAGCAAACTCAGCACGTGGCTCAACATCGTACGCCTGGCAGGTGGTACTGCGATCAGGCGGAGCGAGCGTAGGCGGAGGGAGTGTAGGCGGAGGCGGAGGAGCAACACTCTCAGCCCGACACTCACGCATCAAGTCCGAAAGCTGCTTGCATGGACTGTAGTAGAGTCCACAACATCGTACGCCTGGCAGGTGGTACTGCGATCAGGCGGAGCGAGCGTAGGCGGAGGGAGTGTAGGCGGAGGCGGAGGAGCAACACTCTCAGCCCGACACTCACGCATCAAGTCCGAAAGCTGTGCTTGCATGGACTGTAGTAGAGTCCACAACATCGTACGCCTGGCAGGAGGTACTGCGATCAGGCGGAGCGAGCGTAGGCGGAGGGAGTGTAGGCGGAGGCGGAGGAGCAACACTCTCAGCCCGACACTCACGCATCAAGTCCGAAAGCTGTGCTTGCATGGACTGTAGTAGAGTCCACAACATCGTACGCCTGGCAGGTGGTACTGCGATCAGGCGGAGCGAGCGTAGGCGGAGGGAGTGTAGGCGGAGGCGGAGGCGCAACACTCTCAGCCCGACACTCACGCATCAAGACCGAAAGTTGTGACTGCATGGACTGCAGTAGAGTCAACTTGGGGTCGGCAGACACTAAGGTCTGCTGAGGTAAAGCCTTAACAGCAGAGATCTGTTGCGGCAGAACCTTACTCCTCTTAGGCGGAGTGCATTCAACTGATGACTGAGGAGAGTCAGAGCTAACCCAATGACTGCATCCGGGTTGTTGAACTTTAACTTCGTACGTCTGGCATAGGTCTGGACTTTACGTTTAAGAGGTCTTGAGACCTGAGACCAGCGTTACTCTGCCTTTATTTTCTCCCCTAAATCTCTTCTGCAGACGAGCAAAATAAGGGCTCAATCGTCTGCGGGTGGGAGTGACGGTCTCGGTAAGACACGCCCACAACCACCGAGGATACTTCTGTGCGCCGATCAAGGCCTGCTGAACCCTTATGCCCTTCGACATTGCTTCTCCCCTGGGCTTGGGAGCTTGCAAGAGGTCCCGGACTGGGAGGACGACTGGCGCGCACAGAAGTACCCTCACGCACAACACTGACATACTTTGCGCTAATCACTTATCACTTTGATTTGTTTGCACTTAATTTACTGAACTCGAAACTTTAAGTGGTTTGTACCTGAAACACGCAATTCTATCCTTTCTCAAAAGTTAGTAATTGCGAAAACAGAATTACAATGTAACAGAAAAATCTAATGAAAGATAATTCAGTGGCTGGAAAGAGACTAAACACTAGATCACTCTAGAAACGTTTAGTTTCTTCCCCTAAAGAGACTAGGGAGAAGAGCAAAAACGATAACGACGTTACTCGTACGCCTGGCAGGCTTGAATGAAACGTTTATCCTATTTTTCTCCCTCCGTCTCTATCTCTCTCTCTCTTATTTAGAACCTGAGAGAAGAGCCCAATCATATATATCGTTAAAACATATTATTGTTAAAGGAAAAAACTGAAATATTTCCCAAAATGAAAAGTTCCTTTATTAGGATCAAAACCATTAAGTTAAGAAAGAATGAACAAAACGCTAGACACGGTTACTCTTACTGCAACGTGAAACCGTGAACAGAGACAAAACAAAACGTTAGTTCAACTTTGAAAAAGTACGAGACTATCAAAGAAATTCTTTCAAACTCTGTGGCGGAAATAGCATAATATGTTAACAGGTAAAACCGAAATGACGGGCTCAATGTTAATTAACTTCGGTACCAAGAAAAGACCGCCTACTATTAGGAAGGTCGAATATAAACAAATATAAAAATTAATTTTAATAAGTTTATAATAAAAGGAAGTTAATCGAAGAGGCCTATAAGAGGCGGAGAGATATAAAATAAATCTATAACTTTTGTTAAGCAAAATTAAGAAAGAGAGTCTATACTCTCTTAGACACCAACACTTCCGTCTAAGGGAAGGGTCGGCCATTGAAAGGTGAACGAGAGTTCATACTCTCTTCGTCACCATAATTAATCAAAATAATTCCAAAAGCTAACTAAGCTAATATAGAAGTTTCCAGTAAAGCGACAGCCGAAATCAAAGAGAAATACTTCACCAAAGTCGTGAAAATACTCCAAGAACATAAGCGTATCCCAGAACGTCTTGCCGGAAGCACGACAGAGGAATAATTGAGGAGGTGTCAACAAGAAGTACTTGAGTACCTGGCCACAGGTGGCGCTGATAAATACACCCCCTTCTAGTATTGTGATAGCTGGCGTATCCCTCCATAGAATTCTGTCGGGCAACGGAGTTGACAGCTACATGATTATCGGGTAAGTTTAATATTGAAAACTCAAGTTTACTAATACACTTGGCGTAAGGGTGTCATGAGTTCCAAGCGGCCTCTCATTGTTGCCAGAGTTTTAGTTAGAATGTTCAAGCTTTGTACTCTTATTCATGTTTCCCTCTCTCCTTGGTTCTTTTTTGTTGCTCTCAGCTTACTTTTTGCTTTTTCTATGACCTTAGGTAACATTGGCCTTGCTATAAAGTTCACAAGGACGTTCTGAAAACACAATGTACATACGAACTTCAAGTAAACATACACATGCATTATAACTTCTATACGTCTTTGGAAACTCTGGCTGCTGTTCTCGTAGCTCATAATTTTCGTTCACCTAACCTCTATCATTACCTTCTATCTCTACCAGACGTACGAGATTTAGAAACATAATTGAAAAAATCGCTATATAAAGTATATGCAAACATGAACACACAAAGATGATTCTATCAAACTCAGACATGCAGACAACGCAGTAAGGATGATGTCATCATTTAAAGACTGCTATATCTTCATTATTTGTAAAAAAAAATAATTAGCTGAAACTCCTGGAGAGCATGCACGATATGTTTCTTCATGCATAGAAACAATAAAACGGTTTTTGATTTCTGAAAGTTATTATGTTAAAACACCATGGCAGACAGTCCCCTTAAAGGCAAGACTCAAGGCTGAACAGTAACCTTAAACTGGCAAAACCGAGAGGAGCATTTCCTCCAACAGGTGAACAAGGAACTCCGCTATTTATGGAATAATGGCATCGAGGGGAGAGATACCCTTTCCATGATACCAACCACAAAAGACATTCCACTTTGCCTGGTAGACTGAGGCTGATGACCATCGCAGATGTCCAGCCATCCGCTTTGCAACTTGTTGCAAAAATCCTCTCTGAGTAAGGAGGTGCTGGAGAGTCTCCGGACGTGAAGTCGTAGCAAAGCTACAGCTTTGTGGAAGATGTTAGCATGTTGCTATCTGAGTAGATTGTGTAGTGGAAGGAGTTCTCTTGGATGCTCTGTCAGGAGCTGCATAAGGCCCAGGAACCTTTCTGCGCAATGCCATAGCGTAGCTATGAGGGTCATCGAGAGATTGACTGATGTCCTGGTCTTGTTGAGTACTCTTCTCATTAAACAGAATGGAGGAAAGGCATAAACATCGATGTTGTCCCACCTTTGTTGGAATGCATCTTGCCAGAGAGCCTTTGGGTCCGAGATTGGGGAGCAGTACAGTGGGAACCTGAAATTCAGGGATGTTGTGAACAGGTCCTCAGGATTTTGTTGGCTACTAGATGATTCAAAGACCACTCGGAGCCCAGTCTGAGCCGCTCTGCTTAGATTGTCCGCGAGCACATTTCTCTTGTCCGGAATGAAGCGAGCTGATAGGGTCACTGAATTGTCTTCTGCCCATCTCAGGATCTTTACTGCCAGATGGGATAGGGGCTGTAAAAAGATACTGCCTTGTTTGTTTATATAAGCCACTACTGTGGTGTTGTCACTCATCAACACCACCAAGTGGCCAGCCAGGAAGTGTTGGAACTGTTGAAGGGCCAGGAAGGCAGCCTTCACCTCTAAGAGATTTGTGTGCTGGCACTTTTCAGACTCTGACCAAAGGCCTGAGGTTGTATGGTGCAGCATGTGGAACCCCCACCCTTCTTTTGATGCATCTGAAAAGAGCATCAAGTCCAGGGGGAAGGACAAGAAGGACTACGCCCTTGAGCAGATTCTCATCTGCCACCCACTCGAGGTCCATCCGTTCTTCCAGTCCCAGAGGAACTACGACGTCCGAGTAATTGGTACTGATTCCCGCTGGACTTTAGCGGCCATTGGAGAGATCGCATCCTGAGGCAGCATAGGGAACTGGACGGGCCAGGGATGATAGATGCCCAAGGAGACACAACCATCTCTGGTCTGGGAGTACTCGTCTGAGGAAAGGTCTTGCAACTTACCTCAGCCTCACTACCCTGTCGTCTGATGGGAAGACTCTCTGGAAATCGGTGTCTATTATCATACCTAAATATACCAGTCATTGAAAGGGAAGCAGAGAGGACTTTTCAAGATTTACCATGATCCCAGATCTTGGTAAAACCTCAAAAGAAAGCCTCAAAAGTTTGTCCTGGTGTTGAAGAATCAGCCAGTCGTACAGATAGCACAGGAGACGGATGCCGATTCTGTGAGCCCAAGATGACACTAGGGTGAACATTCTCGTGAAGGCCTGAGGTGCTGTGGAAAAATCAAAGCACAGCACTTTGATTGATTGATTTAAGGTATTCAGGCATCCTGACATCTAGGGTCATTGACGCCGATATCATTTAGTTTATATATATAAAAAAATTAAAGAATATTCAATTAAAACCATAGAAGTTAATAAGTCATTATAAAAGTTAGATAGTTTTCAAAAGACCCGCTTCAGAAACAAATCTAAAAATGCCACTTGCATAGTAAGACACATCATGTCCAAGAATCTTGGCAAGGATGAACCGGCCACCCTCACCTCGAGCCTCAAACAAATATCTACTCCGCAAGTTATTATAATTGGGGCATTCGGTCAATAGATGCCTCACTGTTAGAGGTACCAAACAGTCATCACAATACGGTTGGTGTTGGCCCTTCAGCAGAAACTCGTGTGTCAACCGAGTGTGACCAATACGGAGATGACAAAGAGAAGTCTCCCATTTTCGGGGCATCATGTTATACCTCCAAGGAGTTATGACATTTGTTACCTCTATCATTTTATTGCCATCTAGACTATCCCAGTGCTGTTGCCATTTATTGCAGAGCAATTTCTTGATGTTAGGTAGATAACCATTACACGGAATGGGATACCTTCTTGGCAGCAACTCGGATGCAGCATTCTTTGCCAGTGAATCTGCCTTCTCATTCCCAGACACACCTACATGTGCTGGAATCCAACAAAATCGAACCATTATACCTCTCCGTCCAATAATAAAGAGCCCTTTTAAAATCTTTAAAACTAGAGGGTTACTAGGATTAAAAACTTCTAAAGCTTGAAGGACACTCCTTGCATCACTAAATATTGTAAAATTACCCTCCTTCTCCAATGCTATTTTCTCAATAGTGGTTAATATGCCATACAGTTCGGCAGTAAATATGGAAGCTGTTAGAGGAAGTGCACCTCTACAATTAAAATCATTACTATGTACTCCAAATCCAACGCCAGCATCAGATTTGGAGCCATCAGTATAAATAAAAGTCGATCCTCTATGTTCTTCAACATGTTCATTAAAAAGAGACCTGGCTTCTAGGTCAGTCATATTCTTCTCAACTCCAATAAAGTATTTACAAAAAAATATCTCAGGGAATTTCCATGGAGGCGTTGATGATACCTTGAATGGAAGTACCTTACTTCTAATTATATCCAGACTCTTTAATAATCGTTTCACCCGAAAGCCATAAGGTTGAGGAGATTTTGGGTGCAACTCAAAGTATGATGCTTAGCCTCTCGCTTCCCTTTACCGCTCGACTTAACTTCTCCCATGGGTCAGGGAGCTTGAAAGAGGTCTAAGGCTAGGATAATGACAGGTCCGAACAGAAGCACCATCCACTGTATTGAATAAAATTCACTTCACTAATTTAGCACTAAAAATTTGCATTTTTTACTCTTTGGTATAAAACCAAAAGTATACACGCCCGTAGAGGGAGAACTTACTATTAGGTCAAGGGCTTGAATGGGAATGCAATAGTCACTGAATCCCATATAAAATGTAACAAAATATTCAATATAAAATATTTACATATTACATGAATAGATATAGGAATAAAGAATATATCTATATATTTAAATCAACCCTTAATATTAAGGGGTTCCTATAAAAGACGAAGTCACATTTAACAATTGGAACATTTATAAATATTAAACGAATAAATTTTGTACTCCAAAAGCGAACAAGTAAACAACGACCCAAAGAATCGTGAGACTATATCGATTGTCATGAATACTACATGGTATAAAAATTAACTGAACGCTAATTCTCTTTAATCTTTGTAAACAGATTAGTAAAAGAAAAAATACTAAAAGGACCAATATAATTGGAAAATGATATTTTAATTATAAAATAAATTTTTGAATATACTTACCCGGTGAATATATAATAGCTGCTGCTCCAGCGGCTCGACAGAAAAACACACAAAAACTCGCGAGCGATCGCTATGAAGGTTGCGGGTGTGCCCACCAGCGCCAACTATCGGCCAGATACCGCACATGCATGTAAACTAGCCTCAATTCTTCTCGTCCCGCTGCGTCTCTATTGGGGAGGAAGGGAGGGCCTTTAATTTATATATTCACCGGGTAAGTATATTCAAAAATTTATTCTATAATTAAAATATCATTTTTAAATATTTAACTTAGCCGGTGAATATATAATAGCTGATTCACACCCAAGGTGGTGGGTAGAGACCAGAGTTAATTAAGTTTACAGCGTATATGCTTAGAGTTTTTGACAGTTATAATATAACAAAACCCAAATATATAGGTACCTGGTAAGGAAGTTGACTTAGACGATTACTCTGCCTTGTAAGTCTGTCTTCCTCACGAAGCCCAGCGATCCTCTTAGGATGCTGAAAGACTCCCAGGAGCTGAAGTATCAAGGGCTGCAACCCATACAAACAGGACCTCATCAAACCCCTAATCTGGGCGCTCTCAAGAAATGACTTTGACCACCCGCCAAATCAACCAGGATGCGAAAGGCTTCTTAACCTTCCGGACAACCCAAAAAACAATATTAAAAACATTTCAAGAGACAGATTAAAAAGGATATTGGAATTAGGGAAGTGTAGTGGTAGAACCCTCACCCACTACTGCACTCGCTGCAACGAATGGACCCAGTGTGTAGCAGTCCTCGTAAAGAGTCTGGACATCTTTTAAGTAAAATGACGCGAACACTGACTTGCTTCTCCAAAAAGTCGCGTCCATGATACTTTGCAGAGATCTATTTTGCTTGAAGGCCACGGAGGTTGCTATAGCTCTAACTTCGTGCGTCTTAACCTTAAGCAAACATCGGTCTTTCTCATTCAAGTGAGAATGAGCTTCTCGTATTAAAAATCTGATAAAAAATGACAAAGCATTCTTTGACATAGGCAATGATGGTTTCTTAACTGAGCACCATAATGCCTCAGATTTACCTTGTAATGACTTAGTACGAGCTAAATAGAACTTAAGAGCTCTAACAGGACATAATACTCTTTCCAGTTCGTTGCCTACGATCTCTGATAAGCAAGGAATATCAAAAGATTTAGGCCAAGGACGAGAAGGCAGTTCATTTTTGGACAGGAAACCAAGTTGAAGTGAACAAGTGGCTTTTTCTGTAGAAAAGCCGATGTTCTTACTGAAGGCATGAAGTTCACTGACTCTTTTAGCCGAAGCCAAGCACACTAGGAAAAGTGTCTTGAGGGTGAGATCCTTCAGGGAGGCTGAATGTAATGGCTCAAACCTGTCTGACATGAGGAACCTTAGGACCACGTCTAAGTTCCATCCAGGAGTTGCCAAACGACATTCCTTAGAGGTCTCGAAAGACTTAAGGAGATCTTGGAGATCTTTATTGTTAGAAAGATCTAAGCCTCTATGCCGAAAGACCGAAGCCAACATGCTCCTGTAGCCCTTGATCGTGGGAGCTGAAAGGGAGCGAACCTTTCTCAGATGTAAAAGAAAATCAGCAATTTGGGCTACAGAGGTACTGGACGAGGACACAGATGCTGACTTGCACCAGTCTCGAAAGACTTCCCACTTCGACTGGTATACTCTAATGGTAGAAGCTCTCCTCGCTCTTGCAATCGCACTGGCTGCCTCCTTCGAAAAGCCTCGAGCTCTTGAGAGTCTTTCGATAGTCTGAAGGCAGTCAGACGAAGAGCGGGGAGGCTTTGGTGTACATTCTTTACGTGGGGCTGACGTAACAGATCTACCCTTAGAGGAAGACTTCTTGGAAAGTCTACCAGCCATCGAAGTACCTCGGTGAACCACTCTCTCGCGGGCCAGAGGGGAGCAACCAACGTCAACCTTGTCCCTTCGTGAGAGGCGAACTTCTGCAGTACCTTGTTGACAATCTTGAATGGTGGGAATGCATATAAGTCCAGATGAGACCAATCTAGGAGAAATGCATCTATGTGTATTGCTGCTGGGTCTGGGACTGGAGAGCAATAGATTGGAAGTCTCTTGGTCATCGAGGTGGCAAAGAGGTCTATGGTGGGTTGACCCCAAGTCGCCCAAAGACTCTTGCACACATCCTTGTGGAGGGTCCATTCCGTAGGAATTACCTGACCCCTCCGACTGAGACAGTCTGCTAAGACGTTCAAGTCGCCCTGGATAAACCTCGTTAACAGGGAGATGCCTCGATCTCTTGACCAAATGAGCAGGTCCCTTGCGATCTCGTACAGCTTGAGGGAGTGGGTGCCTCCTTGCTTGGAGATGTACGCCAAGGCTGTGGTATTGTCGGAGTTGATCTCTACCACTTTGTTTCGAAGGAGATTCTCGAATTTCATCAAGGCCAAGTGGACTGCCAAAAGCTCCTTGCCGTTGATGTGCATGCTCCTCTGACTTGAGGTCCACAGACCTGAGCATTCCCGACCGTCCAGGGTCGCACCCCAACCCAAATCCGACGCGTCTGAGAATAGTACGTGGTTTGGGTTCTGAACTGCTAGGGAAAGTCCCTCTCTCAGACTGATATTGTCGTTCCACCATTTCAGGCATGCCTTTACTGGTTCGGAGACCGGGATTGAGACCGTCTCTAACGTCTTGTCCTTGTTCCAGTGAAAGGCTAGATGGAACTGGAGAGGTCGAAGGTGTAGTCTTCCTAGCGAGACAAACTGCTCCAGGGATGATAGAGTTCCTACTAGACTCATCCAATTCCTGACTGAGCACCGTTCTCTCTTCAACATTAGTTGGACTTTGAGCAGGGCTTGATCTATTCGGGTGGCAGACGGAAAAGCCCGAAAAACTGGACTGCGAATCTCCATCCCTAAATACAGTATAGTTTGGGATGGAATCAGCTGGGACTTTTCTAGGTTGACCAAAAGTCCCAATTCCTTGGTCAGATCCAATGTCCAATGAAGATCCTGCAGACAGCGATGACTGGACGAAGCTCTGAGAAGCCAGTCGTCCAAGTACAGGGAGGCTCGGATTCCCGATAAATGGAGGAATTTTGCTACATTCCTCATAAGCCTCGTAAACACGAGAGGAGCAGGACTTAGGCCAAAGCACAGGGCCCGAAACTGGTATACCACATTCTTGAAAACAAACCTCAGAAACGGTTGGGAATCTGGGTGTATAGGGATGTGGAAGTACGCGTCTCGTAGGTCGAGAGAGACCATCCAGTCTCCCTTTCTGACCGCTGCTAAGACTGATTTCGTGGTCTCCATAGTGAACTTTGTTTTGGTAACAAAGACGTTGAGCGCACTGACGTCTAGCACCGGTCTCCAACCTCCTGTCTTCTTCGGGACTAGGAAGAGACGGTTGTAAAACCCCGGTGATTGAAGGTCCGAGACTTTCACCACCACTCCCTTCTCTAGTAACAGAGACACTTCTAGGTTTAGGGCTTGTCTCTTTGACTCCTCTCGGTACCTGGGAGAGAGGTCGATGGGGGATGTCGCTAGAGGAGGTTTGCGTACAAACGGAATTTTGTACCCCTCTCTGAGCAACCGAACACTGTTGGTCTGCGCCCCTCTTCTCCCAGGCCTGCCAGAAGCTCTTCAATCTGGCTCCTACTGCTGTCTGAGGCTGTGGGCAGTCAGACTCTGCCACGTGAGGACTTGGCTCCTCTCTTCTTTCCTCTCTTTCCCTCGGCACGAGTACTTCCCCTGCTGGGAGCTCTGCCACGAAAGGGCGGGATAAATCTGGATGCCGGAGTGTCGATCCTGGGTCTAGCAGCAAAGGATGTAGAAGGAGTCCCCTTGCGAGCAGAGGACGCCATCAAGTCATGGGTGTCCTTCTGCACAAGCGAAGAAGCTATGTCCTTAACCAATTGTTGCGGAAACAAAAACTTTGATAAGGGAGCAAAGAGCAGTTCTGATCTCTGACAGGGAGTAACTCCTGCCGAAAGAAAAGAGCAAAGGGACTCTCGCTTCTTTAAGACTCCAGACGTAAAAGAGGAGGCGAGCTCATTGGAACCATCGTGGATGGCTTTATCCATACAAGACATTATCAGTAAGGAAACATCTCTATCAGCCGATGAGATTTTCCTACTTAAAGCTCCCAATGACCAGTCAAGGAAGTTGAAAACTTCAAAGGCCCTGTATACGCCTTTCAGCAGATGGTCAAGGTCCGAGGAGGACCAACTAATCTTCGAGCGTCTCATGGCTAGGCGGCGGGGAGAGTCTACGAGGCTTGAGAAGTCACCCTGGGCAGAGGCAGGGACTCCCAAGCCGAGAAATTCTCCCGTGGCATACCAGACGCTCGATCTAGACGAGAGCTTTGACGGAGGGAAGGCAAAGGCCGTCTTCCCCAAACTCCTCCTGGTATCCAATCAGTCGCCTAAAAGTCGCAAAGCTCTCTTGGAAGAGTGAGAGAGCACTAGCTTAGTAAAGGCTGGCATGTTAGCAGGTAAGCCTAGAGCAAACTCAGACGGTGGCGAACGAGGAGCAACAGTGACAAAGTGATCGGGAAAAAGCTCCTTGAAAATTAACATGACTTTCTTAAAGTCCATTGAGGGAGGAACCGTTCTAGGTTCGTCTACATCCGAAGGATGATCATCATGATGAGGGTCAGCAACGTCCTCATCTGAAGGATCCTCATCCGACAACTGCTGAGTAACAAGCAAAGGGGTTGGCAATGCTTGACACGCAGAGTCCACACGCACTGGTGCATTAGTAGCAGTCCAGGACGCTACGTCATGTAACTGCTTAACAGCCTGACTGTCAACAACAACAGGAGCGGGAGGACGCTCAACGTCAACTCGAGACTGTTTTGACTGCCTAGACTGAGCAGTCAAAACAACTCTAGACTGCGGTGGTTGACACTCAGCGTCAAAACAAGTCAACTCCGCTGGTTGGCGAACGTCCTGAACGTCAACAAGAGCATTAGGAAGTGGCTGAACGTCCATATGCGGCTGAAAGTCAACACGTGACTGCATCGAGTGAGGCTCTACAAAGCGAGGCTGACGTGACTTAGCAACGCCAACGTCAACGGGACGAGCAAAGGCTTGTTTTGGCGGCTGAAGGCCAGGATCTCGATGAGTTAAGCGGCGAGGATCATCGTGAACCTTTTCAGCAGAATAGTCTTCCATAAGGGAGGCGAGCTTGATCTGCATGTCTTGCAGCACAACCCATTTAGGATCAACGGGAATGGGTGCGGTAAAAGACGGGGTTAACGTCTGAGACTGCACAACCTTGCCTACACCAAGACTCTCTGAGCCTGTGTAACGTTGCTGCTTAGGCGGCGAGCAGTCTTCCGATGACTGCAAAGGGTCAGAGCTGTCCCAATGGCTACAACCAGGACGCTGGACCTGTCCTGAAGGGACCGACTTTCGCTTAAGGGGCCTAGAAACCTTGCTCCACGGTTTCTTATGCGAAAAGCCTTCGGATGACGAGGAGAAAATGGTCTCTCTCGTCTTATGGTAGGGGCGATCTTGATGAGACACGCCTGTTACCATAGAGGGAACGTCTGTTCGCTGATCAAGGCCTCTCGAACCCATAAGTCGTACGACATTACTTCTCCCCTGGGCTTGGGAGCTTGCAAGAGGTCTTGGACTAGGCGAACGACAGGCACGAACAGACGAACCCTCGGTCGCAACACTGAAAACACTTTGCGCACTAATCACTTTCCCACGATTTTCCGCTGTGGCACTCTGACACTTTAGCTCTTTAACGTCAGCCATGAGTTGATTACGATCTGTTGCTAACGACTCAACTCTTTCACCCAAGGCATGAATGGCACGTAACATGTCTCGCATCGATGGTTCCTGAGTGCCAGTAGGGGGTTCAGGCACAACCACTACAGGGGAAGGATTAGGTTCAGGGGCATGTGGAGAGGAAAAATCTACTGATCTAGAGGAACTCCTCCTTACCCTATCTCTCTCTAGCTTACGAGAATACTTGTCGTATTCGAGCCAATCGAATTCCGAAAGGCCCATGCATTCCTCACACCGATCTCCTAATTGACAGGTTTTACCCCGACAATTAGAACACACAGTATGTGGGTCTAGAGAGGCCTTTGGAAGACGCCTATTGCAATCCCTAGCATTACACTTACGAAATCTAGGGGCTTGAGAAGCGTCAGCCATTTTGAATTAGTCAAAGAAAGTCCAAAAAACAATCCAAGTCATCAACATTTAAATCTGTCCAACAAAGAGTTCAAGAGTTTAAGTTGAGGAAAAACACCAGCACTGCGAAAGCTCAAACCAAAATGAAGTACTTCACCAAATATGTTGAGAAAACTCCAGGTTATACAACGAGTATTGATACGTCTTGTCGTCAAGGTCGACAGAGAAGAATTGAGGCTTGTTTACATGCATGTGCGGTATCTGGCCGATAGTTGGCGCTGGTGGGCACACCCGAAACCTTCATAGCGATCGCTCGCGAGTTTTTGTGTGTTTTTCTGTCGAGCCGCTGGAGCAGCAGCTATTATATATTCACCGGCTAAGTTAAATACAGTGATACCTCGGTACTCGACCATAATCCGTTCGAGATCCGTGTTCGACCTCCGATTTGTTCGAGTACCGAATTTTTTTTCCCCATAAGAAATAATGGTATATATTCTATTCCGTTCCCAAGCACTCGAACAGGCCCAAAATATTAATAAAACGTGTACCTAAACAACAATAATTATCTAAATGTGTATGAAATTGGTCAGAAAATCCTATAAAACAATTTTAAACCATTTACTGTACTAAAATAAAACAATTTTAAACCATTTTCTGTACTGTAGTGAACATACCTTTGAGCAGCGGTTCGATGGCATACAGGGATGGATGTGGAGAGGATGGAAGGGGGAGGTTACTGCTTGGAAGGAGAGTCCCCTTCCATGATGTGGCGGGGTAGTTCTCCTTCAGGAGTTGTTTCTCTCTCCAATGAAAGGGTGGGCAGATCTATTTCAGGGGTTTCTTCTCTTCTTTGTCTCTTCTTTGGAGGAGAAACAGGCTTTGATGTAGCAGCTTTCTTTTCTTTTGTGAAAAACTGGTCTATTGTTAATTGTTTCTTCCTCCTCTGCAGTATTCTTCGAAAATGATACATGACACTATCATTAAACATATGCACTGCCCGGTTTGCTACTGCAATTTCTGGGTGGTATTTTTCAGCAAAAGCCTGCACATCTGCCCACTTGGAACAAATTTCATTGATGAGAGAACTTGGAACATCCTCCCTTACCTCATCCTCTTCTGAAGATTCCTGCTCCACAATCAGATCCTGCTGCTGTTGTTGTTGCAGGTGCAACAATTCCTCCACAGTCAACTCGGTAGAATGGCTTTCTACAAGCTCATCAATATCATCCTTGTCGACCTCAAGCCCCAAACTCCTGCCCATGACAACAATTTCCTCAACGACATCAGTGTCATCAGAAATTACAGGGGTAGCAGTGCTTGGACCCGCCTCTGGTTGGAAACCTTCAAACTCCCTCTCTGTGACACATGATGGCCACAGCTTACGCCAGGCAGAGTTCAATGTCCTATAGGTCACACCTCGCCAAGCTTGGTCAATCATGTTAACAGAGTTGAGGATGCTGAAGTGTTCCTTCCAGAATTCCTTTAGGGTCAACTTCGTGTCACTGGTCACTTCAAAACACTTTCTGAAAAGGGCCTTGGTATAGAGTTTTTTGAAGTTTGAAATGACCTGTTGGTCCATGGGCTGGAGTATGGGAGTAGTATTGGGGGGCAAGAATTTGATTTTGATAAAGCTGTATTCTTCTTTCAAGTCATCCTCGAGACCTGGAGGATGTGCAGGAGCATTGTCCATAACCAGAAGACATTTCATTGGCAAGCTCTTTTCAATGAGGTAAGCCTTAACCTGGGGGGCAAACACTTCGTTTATCCACTCAGTAAAGAATTGTCTTGTGACCCAAGATTTAGTGTTCGAGCGCCACATAACTGGTAGTGCACTTTTACAAATATTATTTCGTTTGAACACCCGGGGGTTGTCCGAGTGGTACACTAACAAGGGTTTGATCTTGCAATCGCCACTTGCATTTGCACACAGCAACAATGTTAGCCTATCTTTCATTGGCTTGTGACCTGGCATCTTCGTCTCGTCCTTGGTAATGTACGTATTGGCTGGCATTTTCTTCCAAAATAACCCAGTCTCATCACAATTAAAGACTTGTTGTGCGATCAAATTTTGTTCATTTATGTACCGATCGAATTCCCCCACGTATTTATCGGCTGCAATTTGATCCGAACTAGCTGCCTCCCCATGCCTAGTAACACGATGAATACCTGTTCTATTACGAAACTTTTCAAACCAACCCCTGCTCGCTTTAAATGTAAATGAATCACTTTCACTGGTACTCGGACTTTTCTTCACTAATTCTTCATAGATATGCAACGCTTTTTCACAAATGAACGCTTCACTAACACTTTCCCCGGCCAACTGTTTTTCTTTAATAAATATTAAAAGCAACTTTTCCATCTCCTCAATCACTTGTGGCCTTTGCTTAGTTACCGCCGTAACTCTCGTTGCAACATTCGCCTTCTTAATCATTTCTTTATGCTTTAAAAACGTAGAAATGGTCGACTTCGCCATTCCGTATTCTACCGCTAAATCGGACACTCGTACACCATTCTCATATTTCGCTATAATTTCCTTCTTCAACTCGATCGTTGTTCGCACTGTTTTCCTCTTCTCCTTCCCCTTAACACTCATTACTTTCTTGGGACTCATTATGAAAGCTAAAAAAGCAATTAAAAGCACTGAAAATCACTAAATCACAACGAATGCTGATCGCGCGTTGTCTGAGTGACGCTCTCGAGAGAACTGATGCTTCCCGAACAAGCGAGAGTGGCCGAGATGGCGCGATCATCACAAAGCCCATGCGGTCGTCACGTGTTCGGCTGGTCGAGTACCGAATTTTTGGTCGAGCACCGCAGCAAAAATTTCTCGAAAATTTTGGTCGAACTCCGAATTGTTCGAGTATAGAGTCGTTCGACTACCGAGGTATCACTGTATTTAAAAATTACATATTCCTTTTATCTAATATAATTTAAAAACTTAGTTTTTAAAGAAAAATTTATTTTTCATAAATATCGATACAAAGAGTATTACAGTACTGTAACGATAGACTGAGGACTGTGTAGCATAAATAAACATGAACGCTAGATAATCTTTAAAAAAGATTGAAGATTATCTAAAGAAAGCATACCAAAAGGACAAAAATTTTCTTAAAATAATATAATCCTTTTATTTTATATAACTAAATATTTTGTAAGATAGTATTAACTTATCATTCTTTGTAAAAATGCAAGTCATACTCAAGCTTATGTCAAATGACTGTGACGTCATCGATGAGGCAAGATGTTCACCTATCGCCGTATGCTTTTCGTTAGTTAAAAAATAGTTTGAAAAATTTTAAATCTTACCTTTTACGCTATAACTTAGCGATAGAATATAAAACAAACACCCAATAAGGGAATGCTCAAACCCTTAAAAAGAGTACATCACCAAAGGTACTGCTAAAATCCAGGATAAACACGAGAAAATTCCATTTCTATGTAGCCAGTATGGCGGCAGAAGGAAATCTGATACTAGGAGGGATAGTTCAACCTAGCTCTGTGGCGGCGCTAGTGTATACCTGCCATATCTATGCGATTGCTGCGAGTTTTGAATTTCTGCCGGACAGAAGCATAAAGCTATTATTATATAACTAGCCGGTAAGTTTAAATGTTTAAAAGGTGAACATTGTTTGACGTTTCCACACCCCAGCTTGAAGAACCTGCGTCACTGAAAAATTTCTTTTGAAGGCTAGGGACGTAGCTATGCCTCTGACATCATGTGCTCTGGGGCGACGTGACGGAGAAGGGTCTGAATTCAGAGACAGGTCAATGACCCTGTGAATCCATGCAGAAATGGTGTTCTTGGTAACCCTCCTCTTTGTCCTTCCTGTGCTGACGAATAGTGCTGGCACACGAGGACGGGCTGCGGCTGTTCTTTTGAGGTACAGCCTCAAGCTCCTTACTGGGAATATTAAGAGATAGTCTGGGTCATCTGTTACAGTACGGAGACTGGAAATCCGGAAGGAGTCGAATCGAGGATCCTCTACTCCTGGATTCTGAGTCTTAGCAATACACTCAGGGACAAAGCTGAATGTTACCTCCCGCCATCCCCTTGAATGGGCAATGTCATACGAGAGACCATGAAGATCACTGACTCGCTTGGCCGAGGCCAAAGCTAGCAGAAATACCGTCTTCCAGGTTAGGTGGCAATCTGATGCCTGGTGTAATGGTTCATAGGGAGGTCTCTTAAGAGACCTGAGAACTCAAACCACGTTCCATGGGGGAGGTCTCACTTCCTACTGAGGGCAGGTAAGTTCATAACTACGTATGAGTAGAGAAAGTTCAAGCGATGAGGAAATGTCCATTCCTTTCAGCCTGAAGGCAAGACTTAAGGTTGAGCGATAGCCTTTCACTGCCGAGACTGAAAGGCGCATTTCTTCACGCAAATACACGAGGAACTCCGCTATTGTTGGAATAGTGGCATCGAGTGGAGAGATACCCCTTCCACGACACCAACCACAGAAGACTTTCCACTTTGCCTGGTAGACTGCTGCTGAAGACTTTCGCAGCTGTCCAGACATCCTGACAGCCACTTGTTGCGAAAATCCTCTCTGAGAGAGGAGATGCTGGATAGTCTCCAGGCGTGAAGCCGTAGTGAACCTACGGCTTTATGGAAGATGTTGGCATGTGGTTGTTTGAGTAGACTGTGTCGTGGAGGGAGTTCTCTTGGTGGCTCCGTTAGGAGTTGCAGAAGGTCCAGGAACCATTCTGCGTGATGCCATAGCAGAGCTATGAGGGTCATTGAAAGATTGACCGATGTTCTGATCTTGTTGAGTACCCCCTCATCAGACAGAACGGGGGAAAGGCGTAAACGTCGATGTTGTCCCACCGTTGTTGGAAAGTATCTTGCCAGAGAGCCTTGGGGTCTGGGACTGGGGAACAGTACAGCGGGAGCCTGAAGTTCAGGGCCGTTGCGAAGAGGTCCACAGTCGGAGAACCCCACAAAGTCAGGACTTTGTTGGCTACTAGATGATCCAAAGACCACTCGGTACTCACTATCTGAGATGCTCTGCTCAGGTTGTTGGCGAGCACATTCCTTTTGCCGGGAATGAAGCGTGCCGATAGTGGTATCTAGTGGATTTCAGCCCATCTCAGTATCTCTACTGCTAGATGGGATAGTTGCTGCGAGAAAGTACCTCCTTGTTTGTTGATGTAGGCCACTACTGTGGTGTTGATGCTCATCACCACCACAGAGTGACTTGCCAGGTACTGTTGGAACTGTTGAAGGGCCAGAAAGACGGCCTTCATCTCTAGGAGATTTATGTGGAGGTACTATTCTGACTCTGACCAGAGGCCTGAGGTCGTGTGGTGCAGCACGTGGGCCCCCCACCCTTTTATTGAAGCGTCCGAAAACAGCATCCAATCCGGGGGGAGGACGAGAAGATCCACTCCTTTTCGTAGGTTCTCGTCTGCCACCCACCACTGAAGATCCGTCAGTTCCGCAGGTCCAATGGAGATCTGGATGTCTGGGGAGTCATACGCTTGATTCCACCGGGACTTGAGTCGCCACTGGAGGGATCTCATCCTGAGGCGACCATAGGAAACTAGACGGGCCAGTGATGAAAGGTGACCAAGGAGACGTAACCACGATTAGGCTGGAAGTTCTTCTCGTCTAAGAAAAGGTCGCCAGCCTTGCTATCCTGTCATCTGATGGGAAAGCTTTGTGGAGAGTGGTGTCTATAATCATGCCTAGGTATACCAGTCTTTGAGTGGGAAGCAGTGAAGACTTCTCGAGATTTACTATGATCCCCAGATCTTGGCAAAGTCTCAGAAGTTTGTCTCGGTGTTGAAGAAGGGTTGACACCGAGTCTGCTAGGATTAACCAGTCGTCCAGATAACGGAGAAGACGGATGCCAATCCTGTGTGCCCAAGATGATACTAGGGTGAACACTCTGGTGAAGAATTGTGGTGCTGTGGAGAGACCGAAGCACAGCACCTTGAACTAGTACTTTCAGTTGTCTAGGCTGAATCTTAAGTACTTCCTTAAAGACAGATGGACTGGGATCTGGAAGTACGCGTCCTTTAGGTCCAGTGTGCATATGAAGTCTTGCGGTCTTATTGCTAGTCTGACCATGTCCGCCGTCTCCATGCTGAACGGAGTTTGTTTGACAAACTTGTTCAGAGCTGAGAGGTCGACGACTAGTCTCCAGCCTCCAGACGCCTTCCTTACAAGAAAGAGTCGACTGAAAAAGCCTGGGGATCCGTCGAGGACCTCTTGGAGAGTGCCCTTCTTCAACAGGGTCTGGACTTCTGCCCGAAGGGCCTGCCCCTTTGCTGATCCCATGGCAATGGAGTTTATCGACAACGGATTCGTCGTCCGGGGAGGTAGAGATGTTATGAACGGGACGCAATATCCTAAACTGATCACGGAGATTGTCCAGGAATCGGCCCCAAGTTGCTTCCACCTGTTTGAGCAACTTTGTAGGCATCCCCCCACTGGTAGACATGCAGGGGGACTGCCTATACTAGCGTTTGTGGCCTCGGTTGCTCCCTCTAGGATTCTTGCCTCCCCTGGAGGACTTTACCTTTCCTTTCTTTGACAGGAAAGGACTTAGACACCAAGGTCTTCGCTGCTGTTGTCGTCTTACTGGTCTTGACTGGACAGGACTGCTGTGGTGCTGGAGGCTTATAGGGCTTGGCTGTTAAAGCCCTATGAAGGAGGGAGTCTTGATGAGACTTCCTCCACCTTTCAGCAGCATGTTCCACATCCTTAGGCTCGAACAAGACGGATCCCTCTAGGGAGGAATGTCTGAGCCTATTGATCTCGAACTAGGGACCTTCTGATGGAATCTCTCAGCTACTGCATCCCGACGTTTCAGGATGGTATTTGCCCACAAGTTCGAGACTTGGAGGGCCAGAAACTCGATCGTGCGAGTACCTGAGAGAAGGAAGGTTTCCATAGCTTTTCTGGTACGTTCTTTGGAGAAATCCTCAGGACGTATCAGGATACCTAAGGTCCCCAACCAGATATTGAACCACGAAGTGGCTTGCATAGCACACTTCGCAACCTTCTCCTGGTTGAGGATCTCGGCTGCCGAGAACGAGACCTGCCAGTTGGAGTCTCTCTCAAGAGGGACTCCCCTGGTTAGCTCTTCCAGCGAGTGGCGAAGAGGAAGAGCTAAACAAGGCTCATCAAGGATCTCGAAGTACCTCCTCTGCTGTACGCGAGGAGGTGGGAGGAGCTTGTTGGTGGTACCGGGACGGTTGGAGGAGGACATCTCGGAGAGCTGTTGTGAGATCTTGTCCCTGGTACTCTTAACCCCTTGAAACCAGGGCAGTGTTGCAATGGTCTTGGAGGGTTTCTGAGTACCAAGGACACAGTCCAAGACTGTGTCTTTGCCCTCTCGAGGAAGGATCTCTGGGTCTGAAAACCCGTTGAGAGCCCTCATTAGAGTCAGAACTTGCCAAAACGCATGTTCTGACTCTTGCTGGTCTCCTCCTGTTGTAGGACTTGCAGCGAAGTCTTCTTCTGTCCCCAAAGGCTTTTCTTGGGGAGAGTCCCGGACATTCCCTGAGTAGCTAGCTAGCTCCATCCTAGTCCTAGTCGAGGACTTCGGCAATGTTTTGGTGTCCTTAGATTCCTTCCTGGGAAGGATGTAGGACTCCAACATTGACGAGGGTGGCATGTTCCTTTTAATCCCCGACTGAGTAGACACCTCGGCGCGAGGAGAGGTTTCCCCCATTGGTGCTATGAGGGAAAGTCTCTCTTCGTGTGATTCCCTTGGGGACGGGAAATCTTCGTCCGAAATTGAAGGAGAGGCAGTCTGAAGAAAGGAAGGAATCTGCCTCGAAGCTCTGCGTGGAGTCAGTTTCGCCCTTGGGGAAGTGACCGCGTCTGGAACTCTTCTTTTTCTCTTCAAAGGGATAGAAGAAGCCATGGTTCTGTGTCCCAATTCAGAGAAGACAGGCTTGAAAGCCTGCGTTACGGCTCTGATCAGTGCACCAAACCAGGGCTGTTGGCTGACAGATGCGCTGTCAGACATACCCCTTGAA
This sequence comes from Palaemon carinicauda, assembly GCF_036898095.1. Lineage (NCBI taxonomy): Eukaryota > Metazoa > Arthropoda > Malacostraca > Decapoda > Palaemonidae > Palaemon > Palaemon carinicauda. Next base: position 71,871,198 of record NC_090744.1, on the reverse strand, counting down.
GGGACAGGGATTGAGGTATCCCTGGGAGGAGTCCCCATCCATTGATGGGTTGGCCTGTGGTGGCTTTGGGATCCTGGACCCCTCTAGATGTTTCCCTTCTCCCACAATGCGCGCTGGTAAGCACTTGCGGGGAGGGAAATGTGGCGATGGCAACCTTGCCATGCGTAGTTCAGTAGTCTCGCGCACGGGAGGATATTGATGCTCGCGCGAGGGAGAATATTGGTAGACTGTTGGCGCACGGGCACGCGCAGGGTTAATACGTTGAGTGCGCGAGCGGGCGGGAGAGAGTTCACGCGCACCTGTACCAGCTGTAGGGCGCATGCGCACAGGAGAAAGATCCCTAGCGCGGACGCGCAGTTGAATCATGTGAGGCACGTGGGAGCGCGAGAGAATGTTGGCGCGCATCCTTTGGACAGGATGGGCGGGAAAAGGCTGGCACGAAGGTGAGCGCTGGCGCAATGGAACTGGTTGGCGCATGGTAGAAGCCAGCTTTGTTGACTTCCCAGCAGCACTAAGTTCAGTAGTTCGTTGGCGCGCAGAAGAGTTGAATGTTGGGCGCGTATGCGCGCGGGCAGGAGACTGATGTCGCGCGGGAGAGCAGGTGAGTGTTGCCGCGCAGCTGGGCGCGGGCGCGTAGGAGAATGTTGGCGCGTAGGCGCAGGAAAGACCAGGCGCGCAGGAGAACGTGGGCGCGTATGCGCATGAGGGTGCGCATAGCGCGTGATGGAGCTATGCTCCTGTTGGGGCGTATGCTCGTGTTGGCGCGTACGCCCTTCATGCCCTGTGTTAGGGTTTAGTGATGGGGCCTGACGAGCTACTAAGGAGCATTCGTCAAGTTTCGTTGACGCGTAGCGCGTATCTGGTTGGCGCGCCTTAGCGTGCTTAGGTGAAGCCTTATTAGGCCCATGTAGAAATGGTGACGGCAGGTCGGCAGGTCTGCCGGATGGAAGGCCGACGTGTCCTTTAACAGGACAACCTACCACCGAAGGAGATCGCGAACGATCTACAGAAAAGTCCAGGACCAGTGCAGGAGCAGTGATAGATGATTGGTCTCGAGGCTCCTCTGCGGTGGACTGCATCGAAGGTGTTGAACCAAAGAGGCGCCTCCTCACCGCAGGTGAAGGAAGGCCTCTATGGCGAAGAGGAAGGCGAGCCTTCCGACGAATGCACCCTCTGGGGGCTGTTGGATCAGCAAGCTGACCTTCTGCAGTCCTCCGAAGAGGAGTCTCTGTAAGTGAACTCCCCCGAGGGAGAGAAACACTAGCAGGAGAGACTGACGATGGACTTAGTTTCTCCCTCGTAGGTTGAACAGCAACGGGAGAAACTAAACCGTCAGCTTCCGTAGAGTTTGGAGAGGCCGAGGTGATGGGTGATACCGCATTGGATACCTCTGACACAACAACGTCGACAAGAGACAGAGGATCAACCTCTGACAGTGACGGCAATTTCTTGACGACTGCAATTTCTTGACAGCGGCACCCAATCGGATGTAGTTAAGCAAAACCTCCTTGGAGGGTGAACCCATAAGCCCCAAGGAGGACCAAAGCTGAAATAAGGTTAGTGACATATCCTCCCCCGGGGGGAGAGGTGAAGCTGCTTCGCTAGGGGAAGCAACGTCATCTCTCGAGCCCCGAGGTTGGTAAACAGTATATCGGTCTACGCTACCACTCGACGGTCTCTCAAAAGAGACCGACCGAGTGGGAGCTTCGGAGGAGGTTTGGGCAACGGAAGAATATACCTTGGGTTTTTCTCCTTTCAAAGAAACCTTCACAGGAGAAAAATCCCGTTTAGACTTCTTCCGTCGTCGCGAAAACCACTCCCACTGGGAGGTAGACCACTCCCTACAGTCACTACACCTGTTGTTGCTATCACACCGTTGGCCCCTACAAGAAGGACAAAGGGCGTGAGGATCAGTCTCGACCGCCGACATGAATGTTCCACAGGGGTGGTCGGGAAACCCAGGGCAGGTGCGCATGATCGCATAGGCCAACTTCACATATACAGAACTAGAGAAAAAAGAAAAGACAAAAGCAATTAAATGGCTACCAAATAACGGCAAGGATGAGAGCGGACACGTCCGACCACCATCCAAGCCGAGAGCAAAGTGAGCTCAAGCACAGGTGTGTGAGAGGGGGGGGTAGCAAGCTACCCTCCCCTACCCCCGCTAACTAGCGGTGTGGGTAGTAAACCCTCGTTAAGAATGGTATTTTTATTATAAAATAAATTTATAAATATACTTACCTGGTAGTTACATATATATTCAAATTCGCAGCGACAGCTGCCATGACAGTAGGTGGTCATACATGAGCGCCACCACTCGTAGGTTATCAAAACCATTACCCATCATCTTCAGAAATTCAATGTCTCTGTTTTCAGAGGGGAGGAGGGAGGGCCCTTTTATATATGTAACTACCAGGTAAGTATATTTAAAAATTTATTTTAAAATAAAAATACAATTTTTAAATATGTAAATTCTCTGGTAGTTACATATATATAGCTGATTCACACAGTTGGAGGTGGGTTGAAAACCTTGTCCCATTGGGAAATTCATATACCTGTAATTATCAATAACTACAATTAGTAGTACTAAAAATTTGGTTCTTACCTGACAAGGAAGCTGGCTTCATAATTACTCTACCTCATTATGCCCGCATTCCTTGAGAGACTCAGCGATCCACTCAGGGGGCTGTAAAAGTCCCTTGGGGCTGCCACAAAGTCCTCGACCTTCACGTGGCTAGACCTCCACCCTTGCAAACTTGGCATAGCCAAGGATACTGAATCTGACCACCTACTCTAAAGTTTAAAAACACACAAAACTAAATTAACTTGAATTGCGTCCCAGACTGTGAAAAGTTGCGACCAACTCACAGACAACCTGAGAACACAAATACAAAAGGCAAGGGTATAAAAGATTATAGGGAAGATGCAGTAGACCCTTCTCCAACTACGATGCCGGAGGTAACGTAAGGACCCAGGGAACAGCAATCCTCATACTGAGTTTGTACATCTTTAAGATAGTAGTTTGCAAAGACTGAATTACTTCGCCAAAACGTGGCCTCTAGGATGGACTTCATAGATTTATTATGTTTATAAGCCATAGAGGTTGCCACAGCTCTAACCTCATGGGGTTTCACTTTAAGAATTGGGAAACTCCTTTCCTCACAATTCTGGTGAGCTTCTCTTATCACATCCTTGATAAAGAAAGCTAGAGCATTTTTAGATAATGGTAGAGAGGGTTTTTTAACAGAACACCAGAGATTGTCTGATTGCCCTCTCAGGTTCTTGGACACGTGTAGATAAAATTTAAGGGCTCTTACTGGACAAAGACCTCTCTCTTTCTCTCGCCCAACAAGGTGAGACAGACCTGGGATGTTAAAAGTTCTAGGCCAGGTTCGAGAAGGATTCTCGTTTTTTGCAAGAAAACCAAGCTGGAGAGAGCAAATGGCATTGTCTCCATTAAAGCCCACCTTCTTGCTGATGGCTTGTAACTCCCCTACCCGATGTTGGCTAACCTAACCTTTGGTCATATACTGTATATAACAAATAAGTGCTCGGCATAATTTCAGGGCGTGTCCCAATGAACTACAATCTTAACAAGGGGTTAAGAATGTAGATTGTTGGGATTAGCGAAAACATAAGTCCGAACATCAATAAATGTTCAAGCTTGCGCCACCAGCTGATAGGGAAACCGAGCGCCACCCAACAGGTGTTACTATAGTCAGGCAGGAAGCAATGCTTGGGGGGGAAATTTTACGATAGAGTAACTTGGCCGTGGCTTCAGCGAACAACGCATTATAACGACCTTTCCCTTACCTTACAATTCATGATAATTATTACAGCAGTATCAAATGCCACTATAAAGGACGTATCCCAACCAACAACAAACTTAACAGAGGGGAGGGGTAAGAATGTATGTTGATGGGACAGCACTAAATTGTAAAAATGAACGATTCTTAGCCTGGGACGACACGGGCTCTATCTATTGGGAAAGTTTGGAAACTAGGCAGGAGCCACCTGTGTCATGGTGAAGATCAAAATTGGACTTAGAAAATTTCAAAGAGGTGGGAGAATCAACATTTTTCATTAAGACCACCTCAGATTTAATCGTGAAACCCAATGAACTAGTGATGATTAATTGATATATGATGATCAAAATCATGTGGGGAACATTATGTTGTTGTAAAATAAAACCGAAAGATTAAAAAGCAAGACTAGGGGTATATATGTATGATGATGTCGTTAAAATTACGGTAGTGTAAGGGAGGTCGCAGGGGGGCGTTAGCACCCCCCACCCCCATTAGGTAGATAGGTAAGAACACAGCTTGTAGGTTAGATTAAATGGGGAAAGTTTTGGTTAGTTGGTGTCCATTTTTAATGCATGCGAGAGGAACTGGCTGCTGATATACAAAAGCTCCCAAGACTATGCTGCTGCTCCAAAGATAAAACATGATAACATACGTTGGTTGGGCTTGGACATGACATCTAGCCTATTACTTTCGTTGGCTGCATGGCCTACATGACTCTGTAGTACCACAGGGTTGTGTAGACAACAATAGCTGAATTAGGCCGTCAGGTTAGGAATAAATTTTAATAAAACATTTGTATAATTGTTAATAATAAAACATTAAAAAAGCACTTGCACCCATATATCTTACCTTAAAATGCAAAAGTTCGCCAACATCCATTTCGGAGAAAAACCCAAAGGCTATATTATGGTGGAAACTTACTAAGTAGTAATTTAGTAAACAACTTTACGCAGCAATACGCTTCTTCTTCTCAGGTTCAGGTTCAGGTCAAAGCCTCGCCTTTGCATCGTCGCCTCTTGTGTCTTTTAGTTTTGTGTGTTCCTTATTTTCACTAGTTTTTCTCTTTTCATCCACATTTGTTATAGCATACTTTTCTTATTTTCAACATTTCCTTCACAAAAAAAGGAATTTTCCAACTGTTAGTGCACTATCTTCTTCGTATGGTTGTTGGAGCTCAATTGCTTTTATTCTTATATCACTAAACTGTGGACAATATAACATGAAGTGGTTAGCATTTTCTTCTACATCACAGAATACACAGTTTATATTTCCCTCTTGGTGTCTCTTCTTTTTATATTCAAGGCCAAAGTGTTCATCCTTGCTCTGAATAATAAGATTGACGAAAATGTGTTGTCATATACGTCCTCCTCCTTAATTTCACTTTTCCAGTTTTTATACAGAATTAGACTCCCCTTGCACTCCATTTCACTCTTCCGTCTGCTTGTGTCCCATTCTCTTGTTCTCTTCTTTATGTCCTCTTTCGTACATCTCTTGACTTCTGTCGTCGCCATCCCACATTCTTCAGCATACTTCTTCACATGCATCCACCACTTTCTCTCTTTATCTTCCATATCATTGACTATTGCTGTTAGTATGTCCTTCTCTCCCCTATAAATGTTATAAAAGTACCTCAGCTTTCCATCCATTATCCTTGTTTTCATAGTAGATGGCCCTACACCCCCTCTCAAGGTTACAATTACTGTATTCTTTACACCACCTAATATCCTTCTGTACACTCCATTCTCAATTCTCTGCAACTTTTCTATTTCATTTTCCGTTAAGTTGATTACATTTGTTCCTTATAAAATAGAAGGTAGTGCTACACTTTTCCAGTGTCTTTCCCTATCAGTATTTTATTGTAACTTTTTTCTATGATTGAATATATAAGATTAGCTAGCCTTTGAGCCTTAACAATCATTTCATTTTTCTGTGTTTTGAACATATTGCTACTGTCATCTACCTTGATACCTAGGTATTTAATTTTTCTTACCACTCTTATTCACTCTATGTTATCTGGTTTCTCTTTCATATTATATATAAGTATGCTACTTTTATCTCTATTTGTGTCTAAACCACATTACTCTCCTATATCTATCACTTTCCATGTGTTCAATTCAGCATCCTCTATACTCTCAGCAAGCACTAGGACATCATCAGCAAAATAATAATACTACTAACTTTATAATATCATTTTTAAAACCATTACCTTCCTTTTCTACGTGTTTTATAATTAGGTAAGTAATTGTTTTGAACAATGTTGTAGAGCCAGTACAGCTTTACTTTGTTCCACTACTTACGCTCATTTTTTATTCTACTTTTTCCCCTATGTCTAATGTAATAGAGTTCCCCACATATACTTCAGCTATAGAGTTTATTATACTAGTATGTACTTTATAATGCTTTTCTGTTTCTATCAGTGCTTCACTTTTTATGGAGTCAAAAGCTTATTTGAAATCTAAAGAGGCAACTATGAACTTTTTCTTATTTTTGAAGGTTTCCTCGACCATGTACGTACTGTAAAATGAATATATTATCCTCAATCCATCCTCCCTCTGTAAATCCAGCTTGATTACCCTCTATGGTATTGTTTCTTTTTAGATGTCTTATTTCATCCTTGATAAAAGCCATGTATATTTCATATGATACATTTGTTAGTGCTATTTCATTCTTTGCTGTTGGTTTGTTTTTCTTTTTTAACATTTTGGTTTTGGATTCTTTCCAGCTTTTTGGTTTTTATTTCGTAGCTAATTCTTCTTTGTAGCAGTTCACTGGTGTATTCTTACTGTGAGGACAACAAGACGAGCAGAGAGAGACTGACAATTTACTGAACATGCAACGGTCACTATATTACAGAGTGCGGATGGATAAGTAGCCCGGGAGGGAAACATTTCCAACCGCCAAAATCATTTGTGTTTTCATTCAAATATAAATTACAAATACCAAGGCAGTAGCCTAATGAAATACACATTATTTTACATGAAAATAACGCTCTCAAAGAGCGAAACATCGTTATACAGAAATCCACTGTGTGGAATAAATAATGAAGTTACAATATACAGAAAAGAGTCCAGGGGGAGAAAACACGGCGGGTAAGACAATGTCCTTACAGGTTAATCCCCCGCCACTCCCCACATACAGTGGGCATCAGAGATGGTTGATGCGATTAATCCCTGTATCATGGATATCGTGGAGGGCGACGTAATTCTCCTCTGATGCTTGAGCGGAGGGGAAGGTTGCTCTGCTTCGGAGAAATCGTTTTCCCCTGTCATTGCATGGTTTTCTCCCATCTGGTGGATGATTTGTTCTGAGGTGGAATCTTGGGTCTACCAGGGCCTGCGGTGATCTTCTTGTTGCTTTCAAAGTATGCTGGTTTTAATCGGTCTATCGTTACCCAATCTTCTTGTCTGCGGACGTTCAAGAGGAAAGATTTGGCTGTTCTTCTGACAACCTCGTAAGGGCCACGATAAGGTCTAGTCAGGGGTTGGCGCTGAGCATTGACCTGGATGTAGACGTAGTCGCAGTCGTCTAGGTTCTTGGGCGTGAAGTGTTTGGGCCTTTCCTCGTATCATGGTCTGAATTTCCCGGCGATTTCTCTCAGGTGATCTAGCTTAGTTTCGTCGGAAGTTGCATGGAAGAACTTTCCAGGGACTGTAAGTGCCTCACCGTTTTCCGTCTGCCCTGGAAGCGGTGCGAAGGCCAAGGAGGGCCCACGGGAGTTGCGCTTTCCAATGTTCGTCCGTACATCTCGCCATCAGGGCTGCCTTGAGTGTGCAATGAGCTCTCTCAACCTTGCCGTTCGCTGCAGGATTGTATGCCGTGGTGCTGTGGAGTGTCATTCTCATCAGGTTTGCCAGAGAGAGCCAGATCTCTAACAAGAAAGCAGGACCTCGGTCTGTCGTAATATCGTCGGGGACACCGAAGCAGCTGATCCAACTCGACAGGAGAGCTTCGGTGCAGGCATGGGTGGTTGCTTCGAACATCGGAGTTGCTTCTAACCATCTAGTGGAGCGGTCGACGATCATCAGGAGGTATCTTGCAGAACCTGAAGGCGGCAGAGGTCCCACGACGTCCACATGGATGTGTCCAAATCGTCTCTTGGGTTGGGGAAAATCGCCGACTCCCGACTCAGTATGGCGATTGACCTTACTCGTCTGGCAATTAATGTAGGTTCTCGCCCACTCATGGGCGTCTTTCTTGATTCCTGGCCAGATGAATTTCTCGGATAAAAGACAGGCTGTAGTGCGACCCAAGGGGTGCGATAATCCGTGGATGACGTCGAAGATCTTCCTTCTACAGGAGGTGGGAATTCATGGGCGTGGGCGGGGCACCCACACCCCTGGTGTTGCAGAGGATGGTTTCCCTTGCCAGTCTTAGGGGAATGTCCTTCATCTGTAGTGTTGATGCTGTCATACGATAGTCTTGGGCCTCTGGGTCGTTCTGCTGTTCTACGGCGAGGTTTGCGTAGTCAATCCCCTGGTGGACCGCATTGATCTCGATCCTGGAGAGGGCGTCGGCGACGGGGTTCTTCTTACCCAGTACGTAGCTGATACCGCAGCCGAATTCTGCGATGACTGCCTGGTGTCGTTGTTGGCGAGAGGACCATGCATCTGAAGACTTCATGAAAGCGTGGATCAGGGGCTGGTGGTCTGTTGCGAAGGTGAAGGGGGTCCCTTCAAGCATGTATCTGAAGTGGCGGACAACGAGGTAGACGGCGAGGAGCTCCCTGCTGAATGTACTGTACCTGGTTTCCGCGGCTTTGAGTTTCTTGCTGAAGAAGGCCAAGGGCTGCGGGTAACTGTTGATGATCTGTTCGAGGACAGCACCACAGGCGACGTTGGTGGCATCAGTGGTCAACTTCAGGGGGGCACTGTCGTCATGGTACACCAGGGTGGTGGCTTCGGCGAGGATTCCCTTCATCCTGTCGAAGGCACGTTATTGCAGGGGACCCCAGACGAGCTTCTTGGCTTTTCCCTTTAGGACGTCGTTGAGGGGAGTCAGGATGTGGGCGATGTTGGGGATGAAGCGACAGCAGTAGTTTACCATCCCCAAAAACTCCTGAAGATGCCGGATGGTCATTGGGGTTAGGAATGTCTTCACGGCATCCACCTTGGTCGATGTAGGCTTCATGCCCGCTGCGGATATTTGATGTCTAAGGAAGTCCAACCTCTCAGCGCCGAATGTGCACTTGTAGGAGCCAAACGGAGTTACGACGAAGGTCTTAGGCACCTCCTCTGGGAACACAGGAACCTGAAAATATGATTTAAGAAGGTCCATTTTAGTAAAAAAATTTTATCCCATGAAGGGCGCTGGTGAAGTCTTGCATATTCGGCAGAGGGTAGGGTCTGGCATTGTGATGAGATTAAGGCGCATCCATCCGTTCCATGTCTTCGAAGGCACGTTTGGCATCACTCAGCTTCTGCGGTGGGAGGGGCGTAACTTAGCGTGCATGGGAGGTCCCGTTGTGTTTATATGGTGGTAGACCCCGTGCTTGGAGGGGGATTCCGGCGATTGTCAAAGTTCCGGCTTGAAAAGGGCAGGGAACTCCTGAAGAAGGGCAGCGTAGGGCTGCGCTACGACGTCGGAGATTGGTGTGATACCCGGACCAGCTTTTACTGGGCGGGTTCGGCATGTCCCGGTGTCGATGAGGAGTTTCCCGGCGATGTTGACAAGTAGGCCATGGTGAGCCAGGAAGTCAGCGCCGAGGAGTGGGTGTCTGACGTCAGCGATGGCGAAGGGCCAAGAGTAAAATCGGCCCAGGATTGAGATTTTAAGCACCCTAGTCCCATAACACCGTATGGGAGATCCGTTGGCGGCGATGAGCGAGGGGACATTAATGTTAGGCGCCCAGTTTAGGTCGGCCTGTGAGGTAGGGAATGTTGATTGCATACAGCCAGTATCAACCATAATCCTACGGTTGGATACGGAGTCGAGGATGTAGAATCCGATCTTGCTGGGATCTGCTACTGCGGCTACGGTTGATGTCGGCAGTGTTTGGCGTCGGAATTTCTCCTGGAAATTGCAGGGGGCCTGCTCTTCATTGCATTGCTCCCAAACTGCTGGTGGTAGAAACACCAAGTCGGGTTCGGTCTATGGTTCAATTGCATTGGCTACGGAGGTTTCTTCTTCATCAGGGCAAGGATTTCGTCATCGTCAGCAGAGGGCGCCGCCGAGGGGTCGAGGGATGAGCAGCTGAAGGAGGATGATGCACCAAGGTGGGAGGCCTTGGAGGCTTCGTATAATTTCTGTACCCTTGACAGGAGGTTGTTCATCGGCAGGGTGTCGGTGTCGGTGAGCTGGGCTCTCACGTCCTGCGGAAGGCGTCGGAGGAATATTTCGCGACATAGGCTTATCTCTCATCGTCGTCCATTGGTGTCGGTTTCTGGCAGCATGAAAAGTCCAACTAGTTCATCCCTTGCTTCTACGGGCGAGGTGTCACCCATAGGTCTATTGCTGAGATCAAGGACCTTCTGTGCCCTTGCCGAGAAGGAAAGTGAGTATATATTGATTAGTTTGATTCGTAGGTCATCATAGGATACCAGACCAGAGTGGGCATCGAGCCATGGGGAGATTTTGTCAAATGCCTCCTAAGGAATGGAGGTCAGGATGATGTCAGCTTTGGCGCCGGGGTAGTTTAGCTGGGCCACCCTGAAAAGTATGTCCGCCCTCAGGAACAAGGAGGCGGTGTTGTGTTGTGAGGACGGTGGCAGCTTGACTTTGGGCGCAGCTCAGTGGTTGCTTGGCACGATGGGCTGGGCAGTTTCGTCATGGTCAGTTTATGCATCGGGCCAAGGGCATGAGCTGGTATTGTCAGATATACTCATCGTTGCTGCCTCACGAAACTAAGTTGGATAAAGCCAAAAGACGTTGTTAAACGTTAATGGCAAAAGGAGATATACGAAGGAGACACAGCTGTAATTATTCCGTTAATGGCCAGCCAAAACTGCTATGTGTTTCCAACATCTCCAGGGTCACCAGTTGTGAGGAAAACAAGACGAGCAAAGAGATATTGACAATTTACTGAACATGCAACGGTCACTATATTACAGAGTGCAGACGGATAAGTAGCCTGGGAGGGAAACATTTCCAACTGCCAAAATCATTTGTTTTCATTCAAATATAAATTATAAATACCAAGGTGGTAGCCTCATGAAATATACATTATTATACATTAAAATAAAGCTCTCAAAGAACGCAACATCGTTATACAAAAATCCACTGTGTGGAATAAATAATAAAGTTACAATATACAGAAAAGAGTCCAGGGGGAGGAAACACGGCGGGTAAGACAATGTCCTTACATTACATATATCCCTTATCATCATGGCTTTGTAATAGTCTCACTTTAGTCCATCTGGCCCAGCTACTTTACCTTTCTTTAGGCGTTTTAGGCATTTTCCTAATTTACCTTTGTTTATTTCAGGGGCAGGCAGGGGTTTAATTACGCCTTCAACATTTAATACAGCATCATAATGCTCCCTTGGATGTTCGGGTATACTACATTCGTTTACTATTGTAATGTCGTCTTCTATTCTCAAAGTATCCTGGTATTCACTCTCCTCCTCATTCCAGATCTCTGATATCCTATTTTCGTGTGTATTGTAGACTGTTTTCCAAAATTTTACTCATTCTTCTTTAGCCTCTCCATCTGATAGTTTATTTCCTCTATCTCCATATAATTGTATTGCCTCGCTTTTTATTTCATTGTTATTTCCTAATTTGCTTATATTTTCCCATAGTTTACTATTTTTATCATCTCTTATCTCTCTGGTATTTTTCTTATATAAAGGTATACTATCTTTTACCAGTATTTGTACTTCTTTCTTCTTATGATTGTTTTTAATCTAATATCTTTTTTATTTCTCTTTTTTCTATTAAGTTACTTTCTTTTCTTAATCTTTCTCCTTATTTCCTCCTTTACCCAAGGTTGTTCTTTGGTGCTCCCATCATTTGTTATCCTTCTCCTACATGTTTTAGCCAAGTATTCTTGTTTAATTTCTGTCATATTAGTATGTTTAGCTCTTCAATGTTTTTTACATCCTTGCTAACGAGTTTTCTCTCTATGGATTTCACATATTCGTCTATATCTTTTGTGTCATCACTGTAATATGTAATTTCTTCCCACTTCCCTTTATTGTAGTTATTTTCTCTATTTGTTTTTACTTCAAATTCTACTTTTATTAAGTTATGATCGGATATGTCTAATACTGTTTTATCTTCATTTATTTCCATACATCAAAATTGTTTATATAGCATATTATTTGCAAGAACAAAATCAATAGCACTCTACTGGTCTTGTCTATTCCACGTGTCTATTCCTGGACACCTTTCGTCTCCATTTAATATGTTAGGTTGTGGTTACTCATCCAATCGAGCACCATCTCCCAATTTCTGTCAACTTGGTGTCTCAGAAATCACACGTGGCCGTTAAAATCCCCAAATACTAATGAAGATATTCCTCCTGCCTTCTGTATTAACCTTTCACATTCTGCTTTTAATTCTTGATCTCTTTTTTATCTTCTTCTGCGTTTCCTGCTGCGAAATATAAACGGATTTTGAGCGAAGCGAAAAATCTATTTTTGGGTGAGATGGCCATGACGTCCTAATGGAAGGTTCATTTAGTAGCTTCCGAAGGGTATATATGACTACAGTGATATTCCCAGAGAATCAAACCAAAGGTTTCACAGAATTCTAACTTCTGGCGCGAGTACCTTTAAGATTACTCTCAAGGGTATCGTATATCATCAGGGGACGTATTCTTGACACGCCACATGGCAATCTGCACCCCGAATAGCCTTTACGCCTCTAGGCTCTAGGGGGAAAACGTGGCAGAATAGAAGGGTAACCGCAACAAAGATTACCCTGGTTCCCTACTACAATCGTATCAAAACCGCGCCAACTCCCTCTGGCGGTCATTCCTTGTAGCGTTGAGCAAGGTGCTACAGATACAGTAGATCAGGGGGGGAAACCGTGAAGATCTTTTCATAGAAAAGAAGGGTGGGTCCATTAGGACGTCATGGCCATCTCACCCAAAAATAGATTTTTCGCTTCGCTCAAAATCCGTTTTTTGGCTCAAGCCATGACGTCCTAATGGAAGCATACCAGAGAATTAATGTATCTGTGGTTTTGTGTTAGTGCCTTAACCTTGGGGCAATATTTCCACGGCCAAAAGGGCCAATTGAGACAAATGACGTTACCGTTATCCGTCATCATCACTAAGCATAACAATGTTAGTGCTTCCTTCCCCCTGCAGGGAAGAGTCATTTTTAGACGTAGGAAAAGGGCCTCAAGGTAGCATATATTGTATGAACAAACATAAGTATACACTGAGAGTACAACCGGTCTCAAGGATTGTATATATTGCAGAACCAATATCAGCGTCCCCATCCATTGATTGTAAGCATACAATGATATGAGAAATACTTACATGAGTAAGTTAAGGAACTCTGGTATTTCAAAACATGCAATTGTTGGGCGAATTAGGACGCAACTGCATTTTAATAGACATTTATTCCTAATAAATGACTACATGCTAAATAAATGTAGCATGATAAGGAAATTATACGAGAGACATACACAGAAAATAATGTTCCCCTTTTTGAAAGGGGGAAATGATGATTGCCACTCTCAAACTGAAGAAAAGCTCTTTAAACAAGACTTTTCTTTATAATTTCTGTACATGAAATAGTCTAACAACACTGTGTACTATGTACACACGGCACTAGTGGTATCCGTATAATTTCACACCTGAGATTCTGAACAGATTTAGTGTTACCTTGGCAACACTTATTCAAAGGGAGGTCACACGAAAATTGCTGACCCCTTCTCCTTTTAATTGATAGTCCCAATCAATTTACTGTTCATCGCAGAGCTAGACGACAGGGTCCAAATAGCACCTGCCGCCACCACATATTGCTTCAATCCATAGATTTGCTTAGTATAGTGTCTGTAAGACGCATTGGACAACCTCTGATCAGTAGGTGAACGAAGAGGCTGAAGTCCACACACTGAAAGGTTCAGTGATGAAGCAACTTTCCTCGGATCTTTTATCTGCAGGAGTACTGTCAGGATCCGCTCCGCGAAAAAGGTAGGTGAGCTTCGCCCTCAGTTGTAGTGGATAGTTTGATCCAAAGTTTTCTCCTGTAAAGAGCTGTTCCTCCTGAAGTCTGAAGTTCTATGAAGATAGATCTTAGACGCTCTAGCAGACCTAGAGAGACATCTTCCTTCAGAGGGCAGATTCTCCAGGAGCCCCACCTCTTAGTAGGTAGGACGTCTTTAATGAGAAAGGTTAGATCAGAAAGAGATGTGGATAGGGCCACTATTACACTAAGTCTAGTCCCAGAGGCTATAGCGAACCGAAAAAATAACCTTTTATGTTAGATGGTTGAGGGAACAATCCTCATTGTTCACAGGTGAGGCATAATGTAGGACCTTGTCCAAAGACCATTAGATGGGCTTTAGTGGCGTTGCGGGCCTAAACCTGCACATGTTATCGGGAATTTATTAAAGATTCCAATCATTAGATCCATTTAAAGGGCATATAGAAGAGGTCTAGTCGGGGCTGACTTGCACAGAGATAATGGTCCATGGATCCAAAGATCCCATTAAGTGACCTCTCTCGCAAGTTCGGCCATACCCTTGGTGCTTACTCAAGGGTTTATATGGAGACAAGGCCGAAGAACTAGCGTTCTCATAGTATTCAAGGATATACTGCCTCCTTCCTCAAAGGCCAACGTGCTGTCGGCCGCCAGACCCTAAATATAGGGGTGGACAGAGAAGGACAGACAGAAGATCATGAGATTGTTTTTGGGCCCTTTTGCTTTACAAAACAATTTACTTTCCCAAGAAGACTCGTATTGTCTTCTTGTTGACTAGACTTGTATTCTTCTAGGAATTCTATTTTGCCCTTAAGATCCCAGTCTTTTTCCTAACCGTTAAGGGCAAGGAATTCGTAAAATGAAGGGATCAGGTGTACTGTGATAAATAGAAGGCAGAAAACTTCTGAACTTCCTGGATAATCCTAGGTGCATAACTAGGACTAGCCTCAGCCTCAGTTCCTTCATTGCAGGGAACGGGATGTTCTTGGGCTTTCTGGGAGCCAATAGAGCCCCTCTTCCTTGGAAGGGTCTCAGCATGTAGAGGGCCTTCTGGAGGAAATTTTGATGGGCTGAATAGGAATTCTAAGTCCATCACTTCTAATGTAGAGACATGATGTCTGTTACCTCCATTAGAGGGTCCTCGTATGGGACTAAATAACGAGATAGTATCTTGATAACGCTCATGGTGAAGAGAACGATCTGCAGCTCGGGGACTTGTCCCTTTCTGGGAGGGAATGGGTCTGCGTCCGTGTACCATTCCAACTCTATTGGGTGGAACCCGAGAAGAGCATCCGCTGTCACCTTGCGGATCATATATAAACGAGCTGCTGATAGGCGCCATTCCCTTAAGGAAGGGATGGCTAGCATTCCCTAATGAAATGAGACGTCCCTTATCCTCGACAGTTTTGACGCCTCATTATCGCTTCGATGTTCCAGATCAACCTGAGGAGGTCCGATCTGTGTGGAGAGAGTTTATCCACCCATTACAGGGCTAAAGTGGCCTACGGGTCCGTGGCCTTTGGTCATTGTAGGGTAAGCGGAGAGGGAATGGCCATCATTGGTCCTATTAGATCTCTTCGAGCGTTTGATGCGTATCTTCTCCAGCCTCTTAGCGCATCTTATAGTTGTGCACGTAGCACTGGGTCTGTCATCATCGTGAACTGGAGAGTTCGAAACTCCTCCCTGTTAGCGTTATGGAATCCTGACTGATTACCATAGTCTCTTGACAGACCTTGCGATCTCCTTTTACATCCCCAGGGGAAAAGGGGGCGTTAGGGTGACTACAGGTTTCAATGATTTTTTAAAACATTGAAGCCCCTGAGCTGGAGAGAATCGAGATTCTATTATTTGCATCCTCAATGTTCCAGGGCCGGATCATCTCCATGGATGCTCATAGACAGTAATTTCGGGTGCTGCCCACCCCAGCCTGTCGACCAGGGCCATCGTTGCCTGAACTCTTTCTAGGCTTGGTTTCGCTTGACTGTCTGCTAATTCCATAAGGATCCTAGGACTGAAACTAGTCCGACGAGAATCTCGTCCAGGATATACGTTATCTTCCATAACTTGGATCCTAGGTAGGAGGGGAGGGGGTGGCTGACTGGAAGTTGCTGATAGATATCTTCCAGGGCTGGCTAGATTGTCAACACCCCTTACTGAATAGGGTCCTTATGTTCAGAAGGATTATCATTCTGAACTTGCTGTTCTATTGGAACTTGTTGCGTGGCGCCAAGTCCAGAATGACTCAGAGATTTCTTGAGTCTTTCATGTGAACACTAAACTGCCTTCATTGGAAATCGATGGACTCTACTTTCCTCACCGCTAGTATGCTCTAGAGCTTTAAGGTATACTCTTCTAGGGGGAATTTGAATATAAGAAGAGTTGAGGAAAGGATGGTGGAGGTATGTCCATTTCCATTCTAGTCTCATCTTGGTCAGGCCTTGGACTCCAGTGATCAAAGGTCCGGCGATCCAGGAGGAACTTCCCTCCTACCAGAAGCGTCTGTTTGCTTCGCTTGATCCGAAGGTGTATTGTAACTGTGGGATGCAGTTTAACATCCTAGGGAGAACTAAGAAACCCTTCCGTTCTCCTTTTAGGCCATACCTGACTGTTCGCCTATATCAGCTTTTCAGTGTTTCACTGTAATAGAAGATTCCTTTCTATTGTATAAAGCTTAGGATAAGTACGCTGGAAAGAGGAGAGACACAGACGTGTAAATCCTTCCAGCCAACTGCTGCGGTCTTCCTAATTATTGATTCTAGGGCATCCCCTTTCAAGAAGAGGCCGATGGAAGATTCTAGTCCATAAGGCTAGAGTAGCACCCTACATCCGGGGAATTAATAATGAGAATCAAGAGGCTGATGAAGCATCAGCGTAAGGAAGAAGGGGGGGAAGTGGATCCCCCAAATCAGGTAGGTCTCAGTAAGGGGTTGTGCTTAGAAGCACAACGTACTGGAAAACCATTCTATTGTATGGTTATGTACCAAGGATTTCTGTCTGCGATATGGTCCTAAACTGCAGGTGTACAGGGTATTGTATACCCCTATACAACTGGCCTGTTACCCTCAAGGCTAGTGCTTGCGGGTAAGTGAATTGGCACAGTACTTCAGTACCGATATGGCTAGCAGGTCTTCGACATATCAGTGATTTGTCGGCTGTCAGCGGGTCGCTGACAGACGTCACACCATCCTAGCCAGTATTCAATGTGACTGGGTAGTGGTGAAAACTATACGCATAGTCAGCGGATCTCTGAACCAGAGGAGACTCCTCGGGCTGTCGGCAGACCGCTGGGAATCGGCGGGCTGTCGATTGAAGGTATACCAACTCATCTATTGACTGGGTGGTGACCAAGGGCACACACTGCCGGCTCTTGGCGGCGGAGTCAGATGTGACAGTGAAACAATGACTGCTGTCGTTGATTTCACTACAAGGTGTGGCTTGAATGTGGAGTCTCTGCCCGGTGTTTGTCAGTCGGGGGTTCGAGTCCCGCTCAGACTCACCAATGCCGTTAGTATCTGCAACCTCAACTTGAGAGGCAGGGTTGGGGGTTTAGACCTTGAAAACCTTTAAAAGGAGCAGTAAATCGGCATTTTTAGTAATGAGAAAGTGAAGTTTTTGGTTCAATTCCCGTAGAGTTCTCGCATTTTACGGGTTCGCAGTTGAACCGCATTTAAGAGATAACTTTCGAAACGAAACCAACCACAGTTCGACAGCTCTAGACTGCCGTCCTGCAGATTGGGGATTTTGGAAATAATATTGCTGGGGAACCTGCATATATTATGTCCGTGAAAATGCTCATCTTTATAACTGCAGAAGACTGCAATGCATCATCTGGTGTCGCTCCTGTAAGGAAGGGAGAACAGAAAGGAGTATTCAATTGATTATCGCATCGATAGGCAATTTGCAAAGTTGTCTTTTGACAAAATAGCTTAGGACAGAAAGCTAAAAGAGATAGTGGGAGACACATACCCGTGTATCCCTTGTGAGCCAATGCTGTTACTTCTCCTCAGTCTTAAGGAAATTCCTCCAACCGGGGAATTCCCTGAAGAAAAGGGGGTTCAAACACCTAGGTGTAAGGAAGTGTACATGCACTGTCCCCTTCTATGCTTAACGCTGTGAGGTAAGGAGGATTGATACACAATCAGAGTATCGAAGGAATGTCATTCTTTCGAAATAGGAGCGGTAACAGCAGAAGCTCGCATCCAAGATATGTTGATTAGAAATTAAAAGACATATATTTGTCTATCCCAACCCATCTATTCGCTGCAACCTCCCTTACAATATTAAATCAGGAAGTTTCCTGAACAGGGAAACTCAGGGATAAGGGCTCTCCCCTTTAGGGGTTAGAGGCGTCACACCACCGGCCCTTTACGAAATTTAATATTGCAGGGTAAATAGAAACTGATTTCAAATCAGAATATTGATGAAATATTATTCCATCAATATAGAATTGGGTTCAGCAAATATCTAGATAGGGACACCCAATATATATTGGAAATAACTACTAGTATAATCTATACGTTAGTTATCCATCTGCCGTATTTACTATACCGCAAATATACTGACTACCTGTATAGACCTATACCGTAGTTCAGCCGGCAGAAAATAAAAGACATACTTATACATCCCAACCAATCTATTTGCTGTGACCTCCCGTACAATATTAAATCAGGGAGTTTCTTGATCAGGGAAACTCAGGGATAAGGGCTCTCCCCTATAGGGGTTAGAGGTGTCACACCACCAGCCCTTTACGAAATTCAATATTGCAGGGTAAATGGAAACTGATTTCAAATCAGAATATTGATGAAATATTAATCCATCAATATAGAATTGGGTTCAGCAAATATCTGGGCAGAATTACCCAAGATATATTGGAAATAACTACTAGTATAATATATACGATAGTTATTCATCTGCTGTATATACTATACTGCAGTTATACTGATTACCTGTATAGACATATACTGTAGTTCAGCCGGCATATTGCCGGATTAGCTAGCTATTGTCGGAGCATCTAGCAAGCTAGAAAGGAGAGAGAGAGAGAGAGAGAGAGAGAGAGAGAGAGAGAGAGAGAGAGAGAGAGAGAGAGAGAGAGAAATCATGGAGTGAAGGCTATCTATTACTGTATATGTATACAGTAATAAGAGATGTAAAAGTATAATTTTACTGCCTTTCTCCGAAAAAAAGGTTCACTTCCATTTAGCCATAGTACTATTGCCAGCTTACTACTGTAGGCCAGCCTCCGGCAGCACGAGTACGCCGACAACAGAAACTGTGGCTAGCAGTTCAAGGGAGAACTGGAGAACCTTGGTGACAAAAGGGGCCTCCCATCCACAGCCGCCAAAGCCGCTGGAAGCCGGCAGTCGCCGACAGCCGTCATGGCCGTTGGCAGTCGGCAGTCTCCGACAGCTGATGACTGAGGAGGGGGGGAAGGTGTCTGGGCGGCCCCGGCAACCCACCTGCAATGGTAAGGTTGCAGGACTCCAGCACAGGAAAGACAATGGCTCGGCCATCGTAAAAGAACAGAGAGGGGAGGGGAAAGGGTCCTATATGAGGTATAGGAGGGACCGGCAATGTTGCCGGATCTACACACCTTGAAGAAACTCTGTTTCAGTACCGGAACGACCACAAGTGGCAGGAGAATCATTTATTCTCCAGCTTAGGAGGTGCTAATACAGTTAAGGGGACGGCAGCTCATGCCGTTCCTCTCAACAAGGGAGAAACAGAGTTCCAATGCCGGTGCCATCCTAGGCCACAAGAGTATACGACTCTATAGCCTAGGGTCGGCGAGCATAGGACTAGTCTACTAGACCACAGGGAGAAGGTGGCGGTAACATTCGACCACTTCAGGTGTAGTCTAGGGAGGACTAGCCTCCTATGCCGGTAGTTCCGACGACAAGGGAATGCAATCACCCCGCCGACCGACTGCCGACATAGACTAAATACTCTGAGGTTCTGATCGAATCCCAAAACTTGCCGACGGCCGTTAAGGGATGAGACAGAAAACTCTAGGCTAGTCATGCCTGAATTCGAAATTCAAGGCCGATGCAGAGAGTTGTAGCCTAAGGCTACTCTCAGAGGGAAGAGAGATTACCAATAAATCTCTAGTGAGATTGATGATGGTTAATATAATTCCAGGAGATATCGATCTCCAGGAATGATAACCAATACACAAGGGTAACCGGGGAAATGACAAAAGTATATGTTGTCTAGGTTATGTTACCCAGACATGACGAGATTTCGGTTACCTAAATCACCAAAACTCTGACATATACGATCGCCACGGAAAGGGAAAAATATGCTTATAGATATCTTTACAATATACAATGCCTAAATAGCTTTCATAACAATGAATAAGCTATTTACACCGGAATATCGTTCTGCTAACTAAATAGCACATGTACAAAGAATGACAGCGCCATGGCGACACCGGCGATCGGCGAAGATCCGCACACAAGAAATACACAATTTCATTGCGAGGCTGGAACTAAATTACATATTGTAAAGAATCAGTACTCAACTTTCTAGATGGAGAAAGAAGCCGTAGAAGCATAAAGATTCCCAGATATCGATCGGAAATGTCATATCGACAGGGAACACCACCGTAGCGAGTCCCTACAGATAAAGGAATGACCGCCAGAGGGAGTTGGCGCGGTTTTGATACGATTGTAGTAGGGGAACCAGGGTAATCTTTGTTGCGGTTACCCTTCTATTCTGCCACGTTTTCCCCCTAGAGCCTAGAGGCGTAAAGGCTATTCGGGGTGCAGATTGCCATGTGGCGTGTCAAGAATACGTCCCCTGATGATATATGATACCCTTGAGAGTAATACCCTGGATAGGTACGGTGGGTCGTTTGCGACCCCGAGCGTCAAAAAAAAACAGGTTTTTCTCACGTGACTCACCCCTGTGACTGAATTTGTGGGTGATCGACCTGCAGGAGGTGTCTCCCCTACACGCTCTAGTAGTGTCCAGATGTGCATTGCTGTAGCTGTACTCCTTCCCCGATTTCTGAGACGCGTCGGGGTCGTTCGCGTCCGAGTTTACCCTTCTGAGGTAGTTTGCATAATTATCAAAGTTATTACGTATTATGAAATTGTCGTAGAATGGTGCAACTTGTATAGGTTATCAGTTGTGGAAAGTCTTGGTGGATTGTTTGGCTACCATGTGCATGTTTTTTTTTTTAGTTAAAATGTCGTTCATCACCACGAGGACCATTTTACCGCGAGTGCCCCTTTTTCATTTTTTTTTCATTTTTTTGCCAAGTCATTTTTCCGTAAGATATTGCCAAATAGTGTCGTAAAACTTTTGCTTGTTTAGTGTTGGAAAGTGTGTCTAGATGATCTGGCTACCCATGCATGACTTTGTTTTTGTCAGATACGACGTAGTTATTGGTATATTGGGTATTTAACTGCGGTTACCAATTTCTGTTTTTTTTTCAATATTTGTAAAAATTACTACGTAGTAAGGAATTGCCGTATATTATTCATTTTTTTTTCATGTTTATGTGTTAGAAAGTGTGCCTTGATGGTTGGGCTAACACGTGCATGTCTTTTTTTTTATCTGAGATGTCGTATATTAGAATGTCGGGCATTTTACCGCGAGTGTCCCTTTTTAATTTTTTTTAATTTTTTTGCCAAGTCATTTTTCCGTAAGATATTGCGAAATAGTGTCGTAAAACTTTTGCTTTTTTAATGTTGGAAAGTGTGTCTAGATGATCTGGCTACCCATGCGTGATTTTGTTTTTGTCAGATACGACGTAGTTATTGGTATATTGGGTATTTAACTGCGGTTGCCAATTTCTGTTTTTTTTTCAATATTTGTAAAAATTTACTACGTAGTAAGGAATTGCCGTATATTATTTATTTTTTTTTCATGTTTATGTGTTAGAAAGTGTGCCTTGATGGTTGGGCTAACACGTGCATGTCTTTTTTTTTATCTGAGATGCCGTATATTAGAATGTTGGGCATTTTTCCGCGAGTGCCCCTTTTTATTTGTTTTGCATTTTTTTGCTTAGTCATGTTACCGTAAGGAATTGGCAAGTAGTGTCGCAAAACTTATATTTTTATAGTGTTGGAAAGTGTTTCTAGATGATCTGGCTACCCATGCCTATTTTTTTTTTAGCCAGATATGGCGTATATATAAGTATGTGTTCGATTTTCCTGTGATTGCCATTTTTTCGTTTTTTCCCATTTCTTTCAAAATTACTACGTACTAAGGAACTATCACAGAGTAATATTTCATTTATATGTTTATTTGTCGGAAAATATGCCTTGATGGTTTGCCTAGCACGTGGCTGAAATTTTTTTTTTCTGAAATGCCGTATATTAGAATGGCCATTTTTCCACGAGTGCCCCTTTTTATTTGTTTTGCATTTTTTTGCTTAGTCATGTTACCGTAAGGAATTGGCAAGTAGTGTCGCAAAACTTATATTTTTATAGTGTTGGAAAGTGTTTCTAGATGATCTGGCTACCCATGCCTATCTTTTTTTTAGCCAGATATGGCGTATATATAGGTATGTGTTCGATTTTCCGGTGATTGCCATTTTTTCGTTTTTTCCCAATTCTTTCAAAATTACTACGTACTAAGGAACTATCACAGAGTAATGATTCCTCTAGATGTTTATTTGTCGGAAAATTTTGTTTACTTTTTTTTTGATTGAATATCATCAAATTTTTTTAGCTAAAATATTGTTTTACATTTTTTTTTTCGATTTTATTTCCCTTCAAAAAAATTTTTTTGGGTCAGAATTTTAATTTTATAGTCGTAAAATAATCGACAATTATCCAGCAACCCACCATACAATTTTTATGCATATCCAATAATAATTAGATTAGTAAATAACACCTTGAAATTGACATACCCTTCCTACATTTCAAGTGGCAGATTAGGGAGTCTGAGTCAGTGTGGTTGGCGGCCATTTTGTGGACATATCCGAAGCGTAAGCTGCCCTATCTATATATATTCTTGTTCCCTATAGAATTTGTGATATTTTGGTATATTTTTACCTGCATAAATATCATATTATATATTAAATATATGTATTTTTTTACGAAATTTCCAAGTACTCAAAAAATTACCTTTAGATATGGCCCCTGATATAAATGTAATTTACAAAATAATGAAGATTTTTTTACATATTTCTATTTTAGGATAACATATGTTTATTCCCTAAAAAAATTAGCCACTTCCTATTTCATTTGGGTACCCAAAAAAATTCATGAAATTTGGACAATTTTTTTTGGCCAAAAAAAGTTACCCTTTTTTTCTCATTTCAGATCTTCACCTCCATGGGTCTGACTTCATCCAAAATACATCAAGATGTGTCCTAAACATTCAAGAATCAATTCCTAAAAGGATTTGTGTATATATGTATAAACTTTTTTTTTTATGAATTTTTATGTCAGGTCTTTTTTTTTTCTACTTAATTTTTTAAAATATTTATAATAAATAGTTTTTCTGCAGATGAGTAGTATTTATCTTTACAGTTGTTTTAAGCATTCATTGAAGTTTTTTTTGGCAAAAGAAAAAAGGAGGTTACTGCAAAAACTGATTTTTCAAGAATTCTTTTTGGCGTCGGGGTCGTTCGCGTCCGAGTATACCCTTAAAGGGGTGTCCGAGGACCGTACCTATCCAGGGTTAAAGGTACTCGCGCCAGAAGTTAGAATTCTGTGAAACCTTTGGTTTGATTCTCTGGGAATATCACTGTAGTCATATATACCCTTCGGAAGCTACTAAAGGAACCTTCCATTAGGACGTCATGGCTTGAGCCCAAAAATAGTATTATCAGAAATATTAAGTTGTAGATTTTGCAATTTGCCATTATTATATCGCTGTATTTTGTTTCTATTTGCTCTGCTTCAGTGATATCGTTATTTTTAAAGATTATCATTGACCCACCACCCTTTTTGTCTTTAAGATCCCTTTTTTTCTATCCTTAACAGACCTTTACTTAGTTGTATGTTATCTCAATTTTGGTGAGCTTCTGTCAAACATAATATATTGATTTTATTTATGTTCATCTCATTTTCTACTTCTATTAATTTCTGTTTGGTTAGCGCTTGAATATTTGACAGGCATATTTTTCATATACTGGCTAACTTTTTTGTCTACATTCGTGCATTTTCTACTTCGTTCTGCTTGCATTTGCTTCTTGACGAAAATTGTCATTTCTTACTAGTTCTCCTCTCTTTATGTACCACCCTTGCTCTCCATTTTCTATTTTCTCTCTTAATTCCTCTAGCAACTTCCTTTCTACTTCCATTTCCTTAAAAGTTAGGTCAGGTGCTATGAAAAAATGTCTCAACTCCTCTTTTGTTGATTTCTTTAGGTGTTTTCCCCTTGCAATTATTTCCCATTATCCCCTAGTGCTTTTAAGTTTAACTAACAAGGGCCTTGGTTTTTGTCTTTGTTTCTGTCCCTCTCTCTCTTCCCTTGGTTTGCCTAACCTACCCACTTCTTCAATTTCCACATTGCTCATTCCTAACTCAGCATTAATCAAACTTCCACATATATCATAATCATCTGTCAGTTTCTCATTACTATCAGAACTTCTTCGTTTTAATTAACTTGAAAGTTTTTCGATTTATGTACAGTATATATATATATATATATATATATATATATATATATATATATATATATATATATATATATGTATATATATACATATATATATATATATATATATATATATATATATATATATATATATATATATATACATATATATATATATATATATATATATATATACACACACATATATATATATATATATATATATATATATATATATATATATATATATATATACACACACACATATATATATATATATATATATATATATATATACATATATATATATATATATATATATATATATATATATATATATATATATATATATATATACTTGCTAAGCTACAATCTTAGTTGTAAAAACATAATGTTATATTTTTATCAAATTAATTTCCAGTGAAATAAGTGATTGTATAATTTTTTCAAAGAGTCTTTCTTTTGTCTTAGTCTAAAGATTAGTTCCGTTTTGATATATCGTAATATTTCGAGGGATTCAATTTTTTTTTGGGGGGAGGGGTGTTAATTCTTTTTAATTACTGTTGAATTTTATAGAATATATTTTTGTAGAGTTTATTATTCTGATCACCAATACCTGATACAGTACTTTGCTCGCTATCCCTGACAAAGAACCGAAGTAAGAGGTTGGTTTTAGAATAGTTCTTATAAAGTATTCACCAGTTTTGTTTTGAGTGTAAAGTAAAGAGACCTTATAGATATTCAGTGTTCATACATATTATTGCTTGGGAGTTGCGTATTTTTCTCAGAGCTCGGTGTATTTCTAGAATGTATCAGACGTATGTAGAATAAACAGGTGAATTTTGGAGCTCAGGAATTTACGTAATTTGCCAGCCATAATAATATATATTGAAAACAAACTCCTAATTCAAAACAATAATCTAACTCCACGGTAATAATGCATATGAAGTTAGAGTCCAGATCTTCTGTTGCTGAAATCTCTTTTTGAACTATTGATGATTTTCCACTGTATCTCTCTCTCTCTCTCTCTCTCTCTCTCTCTCTCTCTCTCTCTCTCTCTCTCTCTCTCTCTCTCTCTCTCTCTCTCTCTCTATATATATATATATTATATATATATATATATATATATATATATATATATATATATATATATATATATATATATATATATATATATATATATATATATATATATATATATATATATATATATATTACGTTACGGTTGGAGAATTACATAGCCTCCCAAGTTCCAAACTCGCCTGTTTGTTTTAACATAAATCTATTACACTTGAAAATTAATACCTGAGCTGTGAGAAAATTGTATATATCTCCCAGACGGCAATATATAAAACACTGAATATCTAAAAGTCTCTTACTTTACTCTCAAAACAAAACTGGGTAATTACGGTACTTGATATTATCTATTCAAAACAACTTCCTACTTCATTCTTAAACAGGGATTACGAGCAAGTACTGTTAAGAAATATGGGTAATCAAAATAATACACACTTTACAAAAATAAGTATATTCTATAAAAAAAAGTTACAATACTTATGCAAAAAGAATTCACACCAACATTAAATTACTCGAAACATTAAATCTCAACAAAACTTTAGACTAAGACAATAAAAAATATTACTTTAAAAAATCATACCATCATTTGTTTCACTGGAAATTTACTTATGAAAATATTCAATCTCTATAATTAATGAAAATAGTTAACACTTTAACGCTCTAACAAGTAAACACTAAATGAAATTTACATAAAAGTAACTGATACACTTCCGTCTTTTGGATCACATGAGGTAACCGAACAGTTAAGCCATATTAAAGACACTTCACTGATTTTACCTAAATCTCTCAGGGCCAGTCACAAATATTTATATTAGATAAGTATTTATATTAATACAATACATTTGAAAGTTGGAACATCAGTCAATGACAATGGATTCGTCAACGTTTGAACACACTACACACGGTATATGTTGGGTAGATATCATTAATCCCGTTTGAGTGGACACAGATTTGACTCACTTGTGAGGAGAGAGGCGGATGACCTTTGGCTCTTTCAAAGGGACAGGCTAGATCTCTTCTGCAGCTTATGATTTCTTGGGGTCTTACATATATATATATATATATATATATATATATATATATATATATATATATATATATATATATATATATATATATATATATATATATATATATATATATTGGGCTCAGGCCATGTCGTCCTGATGGAAGGTTCCTTTAGGTAGCTTTCTAAGGGATATTTGCTACAGTGATACTCCCAGAGAAATAAACCGAAAGTCTCCAGAATTCTAACTCCTGATGTGAGTATCCAATTAAGGACATCATATAATATCAGGGGATGTATTTTTAGATACGAGACATAGCAATCTTCACCCGAATAGATTTAACTCTTTGATGAAAGGGGGAAGAGTGGCGAAAGAAGGGGGTGCCGATCTAGGTGCCCAGTGGACCTCCTTCCCCATTACTACTAGGACTTCACTCCTTTTCTTGTAGCTCTCTAAGCGAGTTGTGCTCCCGTCAACCCGGTTTTGTGTTACAAGTTTTCGGAATATTCATCATGCAATCTCCAGCATTTTCATCCTTTGGAAAGTTGAGTATTAATACTTTCCTGTGTATAATTTTAGTCTCCCTTTTCAGAGTTAAATTTCGATAATTCAAGTGTGTTTAGGTGAGCCTTGCCCAGACCGGAGGCAGCCATTTCACGAGTGCAGTTGCCCGTTGCTATTGCATTTTAGTTAGTCAGTAGGGCAACCTTCCCGGTATTAAGTTGTAATGTTAGCTATTTAGGCAAATTATACAAGTGGTGATCGTGCATACATGAATTATATTCCTCTTCCTATTATGTGACTTTACTGATCGTATGTGGCGGGAGCCCCGGCGGTACTAAACCTTGGCCGGGGATCCTACCGGAGCGAGACTACTCTCGCTCATTTATACGTTAGTAAAATAATTCCCCATGTTTAGCCTCACCCTATCATTCTTTATTGATTCGGAGGAGAAATTACATTCTCTAGAATCTATGGATAAGGTATGATATACATTCTCTCTCAGAGAAAAGAGGCTAAACCCTTCCTACCTCCCTGAGTGCCGCCACCGCTACAGGCAGCAACAACTGTCTTCTTCATTGCCGTCCAGCTACGGCTTTGATTTAGATAGTGACGAACTCAGGGTGCCCTTGTCTTGTTGTCTTCCCAGTGAACTACAAGACCCTTCCCATTCCCCCTTCTGTCCTTTAGTGACGGCATAGCCATCGCAACATTCTTTCACCTGTATTCTGACAGTCATCCCGGCTTGCCAGATTGACTGCGTTATTGGCAGTTAGTTCAGCCGCCTTAGCCACCTTCCCCCTTATGTCCTTCCTTCACCGGAAATGAATATCACGAGGGGAAGATTGAGCCGGCCCTGACGGCTGCCGGTGGAAAACCTAACATACTTTGAAAAGTCCTCAGCCCTCCCTTGGACTGCCATACACAATTGTTGCCAGCGGCGGCAGCCCCTTTGTGGATGGGTGGAGGCCAGAATCAGACAGATTCTTATTCCTTCCATTGGAACACTCAATCGAGCAAGGAGACAGTATACGGCCTGATAGTCCTCCTACACTTCCAATTGTTATGTTAACTATAATAAATGGAATCTCTCCTTCCTCAATGCTTTCTCTCTTCTTATCAGTTAGTGCCACCAGGTACTAACCTAACCCCGGCAGTGCTCTGGCTAACTACAGTATACATCTATACAGTAGTACACATGAACATATATCACAAGCACACGTGATTTCAATCAATGTAAATATCACCCACGAACGGCATTTAATACCGAATTCTATCTTGGGAATATATATCCACTTGGAATTCATTTTATGGTAACAGCTTCTGGCCGGGTGGAGATTCGAACCCCCACCTGTGCGCCGGTAACCATGCCAGCAACGGCTCTACCGACTGAGCTATCAAGGGAGATAAAAGTTTATGACAAGTCCCCGTACATATTCCTGTCGAATTCAGGAATCTGTTCATAGACTTGAAATAAACCCATCTCCACCATGATAGCTGAATCGTGAGTTTGCTACACGTGGTCATTCTAAATGAACATATATCACAAGCACACGTGATTTCAATCAATGTAAATATCACCCACAAACGGCATTTAATACCGAATTCTATCTTGGGAATATATATCCACTTGGAATTCATTTTATGGTAACATCTTCTGGCCGGGTGGAGAATCGAACCCCCACCTGTGGGCCGGAAACCATGCCAGCAACGGCTCTACCGACTGAGCTATCACGAGAGACAAAAGTTTATGACAAGTCCCCGTACATATTCCTGTCGAATCCAGGAATCTGTTCATAGACTTGAAATAAACCCATCTCCACCATGATAGCTAAATCATGAATTTGCTACACGTGGTCATTTCAAATGAACATATATCACCGAATTCGGTATTAAATGCCGTTCGTGGGTGATATTTACATTGATTGAAATCATGTGTGCTTGTGATATATGTTCATTTAAAATGACCACGTGTAGCAAACTCACGATTCAGCTATCATGGTGGAGATGGGTTTATTTCAAGTCTATGAACAGATTCCTGGATTCGACAGGAATATGTACGGGGACTTGTCATAAACTTTTGTCTCTCTGATAGCTCAGTCGGTAGAGCCGTTGCTGGCATGGTTTCCGGCCCACAGGTGGGGGTTCAAATCTCCACCCGGCCAGAAGCTGTTACCATAAAATGAATTCCAAGTGGATATATATTCCCAAGATAGAATTCGGTATTAAATGCCGTTCGTGGGTGATATTTACAGTAGTACACATATTTTCTAACATACTCTGTGCTTCCTGTCGCAGTTTGTTGGGACCACGATTTTATGTTGACGCTGAGTATTCTCTCAACACCCAGATGGTTTATTTCGATCATAAGGACCTTAAAAAATCACCGATCAGTGTTAATATATACAACAGGTAGATAATGTTACAAAAGCACTTACTAACCCTAACTCTAGTCCCTAGAGTTTACTTCTACCCTGTATTCTCCCTATCAGGGAACTAAATAAAAATTACTGACGGAGGTCTCAGCAATGACCTGGGAGGGGAAACACAGATATGTGTCTTTTCTACTTCCTTTCAAGCTTACTATACAAAGCTATCATGTACGATAGTAATAACTATTGTTGATAAAAATTGTATGCTTTTATATCACTGATATAAAAAATTATATACTCATTGAACCCCTTTTCCTTTACAGGAGGAGCCAATGGAGAAGTGTGTAGCCTTAGCCTGCAACCACAAAGGCAAAGACTTTTGTGGCCACACGAAGTGCAGGACTCATGCCCCCTGCTGCATTGTGTCGGGAGTCCTCATGTATTGGGACCCGAAGGGTTGCCCCACCTGTTCGACCCTGCTAGCCAACGGCTTCGGAGAAGCTCCCTCAGTCAACATAGAGACTAGAGATACAGCGAGGGAGACCCTTCGCAAATGGGTAAGTAGATTCCAGAAGAATTTTCAAGGGACCGTACTTACCCAACGACTCCCTAAGGTGCCTACTGTGCCCCAAGGCTCTACCAAATGCGGTGGTGCCCCAGGAACAGGTCCAGTCTTCCCTCATACAACTGAAGACGTGGAACATCCACAAGCGGAGGAAGAAGGATCCGTTTCAACGGCAACCGAAGACCCTCAGTTCGCCGTGATGGCATACCAACCTACGCCGTCAACTTCTTCAATCCCAACTTCACAACCAGTGGCACATGCCATCACGAACGAAGAGATCCTCACTTCGATTCAACAGATGATGGAGTTGTTCCAAAAGGTACAAGAGACGATGAGAGAATCACTCAGACTGCAACAGATACTATTGCAAGAGAGGACGGACCACCCCAGACCTACCAAGAGCTCTACTAAGAAGCCCCTTAAGGTGCTGAATCTCTCTCACGCTCCGAAACCAGCCCCTGGAGGTATATGCCCATGATGAATGGGAAACTACTCGTCTCGGAGAAGTTGGGGACCAAACTGATTGAAGATCTTGAGTTCTGGCCTAACTTTTCAGCTTACCCAGAATATTACGTGAGACTGCGTGATGAACATGCAACCCGTGAGGAAACGGTACCCAAAGAGGTCATTGTCTTCGAACATGACAAGGCGCAAGCCGCTCTCCTGAAAACCTTGAAAGGAGTCGGGTACACCAACTCCAAAGTCTCAGCACTGAGCAAGAGACATCCCACCTTTCTTGCTCCTTCCTCCATCTCTTTCCCTTTTTCGTAGAAAGCACTAGACTTTGCCGTCAAGGCAGTCGAGGAGGGGAAACCCTGCCCAACCCTAGAGGAATGCAAACCATTCTCTCTAGCACTGCCTGCCTGTGAGGAGAAGTGGGAGGATGTCCACCTAACCTTCTCCGTTTCTAAGTTGGATCCAGATATAACAGGCCAGCAGTTCAATGAGAACCTTCTGAAGTTACCAGACCATCTTCTGAGGAGGGAAAAGAAGATGAAGGAGAGACTTGCGGCCTCCCTTTCTCATCAAAACTGCCTGGCAATGAGTGCAGATCTACAGAACGCCCCTGAAATGTTCATTTCCCTGGCTAAGTCCCACATGGGTACCCTTGTCAAAGACTTATATGCTTTCCTCAGAGCAAAGAGAGCCTGCAGAGAGTTTGTTTTGGCCTCAGCGACCATAAGACACGAACCAAGAAAACTGATTACCTCGAACATCTGGGGTAAAGACCTTTTCCCACAGGAACTGGTCCAAGAGATCATAGCTAGAGCAACCACAGAGAACTGGAACCTTCTCCAAAAGTGGGGCATGAGCTCAAAGAGGAAATCTTTCTCAGACGGAGGTCCCCAGCCTAAGAATAAAAAGGCAAGGAGACCACGCAGACCTGCACAACTTTCTGCTGTGACTATGGCCACGATGCCTCAGACCACTTTCCAGATGGTCCCTCAACAGCTGGTAGCTCAGTCGCCAATGTTTAACACCAACGTTGAGAGGCAGTCAACTTCCTTTCGCCTTAGTCAGAAAGGAAAAGGCCCCAAGAGAAGTTCGCCCAGAGGTGATTCCTCCCGGGGCCGAGTAGGACATGGTCATGAAAACAAATCCGTAGGAACCCCCATCCAAAGAGGGGTTCCAGGTAGGGGGCAGACCGTATCACTTTCGGGATCACTGAACCTTCGATCCCTAGGCCCACAGCCTATTAACGAATGGACTCGGGTGGAAATGGAACAGAACTCCAACCCGTTTTCCAAAATTCTTCCAACACTCCACCCCCTCGTGAGAAGAATATATCACAGAACTCTTGAACAAGAAGGTAATAAGGAAAGCGAAGTCCATCAAATTCCAGGGAAGGCTGTTTTGTGTTCCCAAGAAAGACTCAGACAAACTCAGAGTCATTCCAGACTTGTCTCCACTCAACAAGTTCATCGAGAACAACAAGTTCCGGATGCTTACTTGGCAACACATAAGGACCCTTCTACCAAAAGGAGCAAACACAGTCTCAATAGACCCAACAGATGCTCACTGGCATCTTCTATTGAGCCGTCCTTTCTCCTCCTGCCTAGGATTCATGCTACAGAAGAAGTGTGTCTTCAGAGCAATGCCCTTCAGACTGAATACAGTTCCAAGGATATTCTCGAAGCCGGCAGACACAATCGTCCAGCAGCTACATTCCGAAGGAGTTCAGGTACTAGCATATCTAGATGATTGACTGGTATGGCAGCATCCAAGACTACTTGTCTGCAGGCAGCCAACAAGGTGATCCAGTTTCTGGAACACCTGGGCTTCAACATCAATCACAAGAAGTCTCGCCTTCCTCCAGTTCAGAAGTTCCAATGGCTAGGAATCCAATGGGACTTAAAAAAGTCACACCACCTCTCCATTCCATC
>NC_090744.1:71808838-71833838 GCF_036898095.1 Palaemon carinicauda | reverse complement strand
CCTAAGGTATCGTATATGGGTATGTGGGTGGCCATATTGGAGGCTCGAAAAGCCTCCAACCGCTGCAGCTGCCGCCAAGCTATATTTCATGTTTTAAAAAACCGCAGCGGTTTCAAGCTTCTTCACGCAGGATTACACCATTTTCCACAGTTTCTGAAGGGGTACGCATTCAGTTGTTCATTTCCAGCCATGGCTAATCAAAAATTTATTGGGGAAGGGTTTTGGAGAGTAAAAATAAGTTAAATAAATGAAAGATATGACAATCAACTGCAAATGGATGGTAATAAAATAGTGGGTAGGCCTATGTCTTTTTGCGCTTTGCAACCTATTTAATCACCATTCAATTTCTTATAAATATATATATATATATATATATATATATATATATATATATATATATATATATATATATATATATACTGTATATATATATATATATATATATATATATATATATATATATATATATATATATATATATATATACTGTATATATACATATAATTAAATAAATAACCACAAAAAATCTAAAAGATAAAGTAGAGAAATTTCAAATATAAAGAAAATCGTATGTACCTCTAAACAATATATCTTATGCAAATACTAGTTAATTCTGGAATAAAAGGGACAATGATTTTACGAGAACTTTATTATGTTTGAAGCAATTATAATGGTTGGTAAGAGAGAGAGATTGAGGTTGTCTATAGTTCGGCGTTTGTTTTGTGAGCTTGAATCCAAGAATGTTGTTGCCAACAAAGAATCAAAAGACTTGTGTCATCCGCAGATATTCATAAAATTTGTCGTCGTACAAACGAGACTGGCAATATTAATTGCATTAAAATCGTGAATCCAAGCTCTTGTATAATCTATTGTTCAGTTTGAAACAAAGATTTTCACTCAGTAGTAATTTCCTATTCAAACATCATCGTGTCATGTTTGTGAGAGGTTATCTTCGACTGCTGAAAGTGAGGAGGCAAGAGAGGTGTGGCGGTTCCGGTGTGGCCATGCAACATTTTGTCGCTGGCCTGCTGCCCAAGTCATGCCTCTACCTCGACGTTCATTGCGTGCAGTGTGGCCGAAGCCTAAACCTCATAATAGACAAAATGAAAACCTAATTGAAGAATATTACACAGGGTTGCCTTCCCAAAGGAGTCTGAACAGTGGACAAGTAATAGCTTAAGTAAATGAGAAGCAAAATAGAATAGGCTTACATGCCATAGTGTAAGAAGTTAGGAAGTATAGAGACAGTAACAGAGTAGGAGATTTGTCATTGCTTGTGAGAGTAAAGATCTGTGAGACAGTAGTAGTAGGCTACTTACAATGTTTGCAGATATTGAGACATGGGCAAGGCTGGATTAACCATTAAGCAAAATAAGCACGTGATTTAGGGCATCACTGGAAAAGGGGCACCTGCATAGACTGATTATTCAAATAGATTCAGAAACCAATATCCTTACTGAAACATGTTCATTTATGTGGTGCAAAAATAAATAAGAGAAGACTTCGGATTAAGTGGCCAAGATTGCAAAGCTGACTTCTTTCTTCACACAAATTCTTTAACATGATATATTGATTCCAGGTCAAAACCAGTCCCCATCAACAGCCATAATTTCCATTTTGATTAATTCAGAGTCAAAACAGGATTAGGGGCCACAGGCAGGTTAGTGTAGCACATGTGCTGTAATAGAAATAAATAGCACTAGGGTTAAATTAATTACAAAAGATGACACTTCAGTAGACCATGGTGATGGTGGTGAAATTAATATCTCTAGAAAAGATGAAGTAATTCACTATGTAGGAAAGGATCCCGGGGTGTGGCTTGATTTCTCTGTCGATGATGTGGCTTATTGGAATGCTTGTGAACCCAGTGACTTTCACCATCAACATGGACCATTTGACAAGTATAACCTACATTTCAGTATTGACAAACCAGTAAGATATTTTTTTTTTTCATTTTTTTGCAAAAACAAAGGCCAAGAGTGGGATCTACAAGAAAGAGTAGTTACCATATTCATCATCAACAGGATCAATATATTGTTTTGTTAACAAACTGTTTGTTCGAGAAAATTTCTCTAATTTTGTTACAAGAGAAGTGTTCGGTGACTAGCGAAATACTATTGTAAGTGACAATTATGAAAAAGCACTACTCACCTAGACTTTATGCTAACATACTTAACTTGTAGACAAGGTGCGGGTTTGGGACAACAGTTGAAGAAATAAATTTAAGTAGAGTGTGATTACTAAGAGCATGCCTTGAGGCGTATCATAGATGTTATTAGTACGTTATCCGAACGTGGCTTAGATTTTCGAGGGAAAAAAAAAAGTTTGGATCATTAGAAAATGAATTTTTTCTTTTAGGGCTAATTGGACTCATGAGCCAGTTGGAAAGCCATGCCAGTGAGGGAATAGTAAATCAAGTGTTGCATTGCTGAGTGAAATCTGTAAGCTAAATTTTAAGAAATATACGGACTAGTCTTATGACAACACTGTGAACATGTCTGGGTGTTATAAAGGGATCCAGCAAAAAAAAAAAAAAAAAATGGGGGAATAAACAAGTTTGCCATATCTGTGCCCTGTGCAGTTCATTCACTAAATCTAGTAGGCAGAAATTCTGTTTGCTGCCAGGACAGTTAATTTATTTTCTACAGTACAATTATTCTATTTTTTTTCAGCCTCGACCAGCCGGTGGAATTAAAATTCTTAAAAGTTTCATTGAAAATGAAAGTGTTTTTAACTCCATCTTTGATACGAGATGGGAGGCACATGCTGTGGCAACAGCAACAATTTTTAATTATTTCCGTAAAATTTAGAAGCAATAGAGTGTATAGTAGAGGACCAGTAGCAAAAGGGAGACGCTAGAAGAGCAACAAATAAAATAGCTAATAAAACGGAAGAGCTAGAAATCGTTTTCATGTTAAAGTTTCGGAATGAGATTTTGCAGAATTTTTTAAGAGTAAGTCAAGCTCTGCAAAATGAGGACGTGGACTAAAAAATGTAGATCTGTATGCATCATATGGTGTCCAGCTGTGCAATATACAAGATGGATTTGAACGTTATGAAGCAGCTGCAAAGGAAATACTACCAGATGTTTATTGCAAGGCAGCTACAACTCGCAAACGCATCAGAAAGAAGGTACCCAATGACGGAGATGTAGCCTACCCGATGTATATTTGAATGCCAGAGATAAATTTCGTATCACCACATTTTATACATCTGTTGACGTACTTGAAATAGATAAAAAAGAGGAGATATATCTGGAGAAATAGCAGATATTTTTCTAAGTGATGTACCACTACCACACAATGCCACTTCATCTGTTAACACTGAAAAGTATTCTTATTGCTGTCAAAATCTTATTGATGCTTACCCAGAATATTTCAACATTAATTTTTCGAATGAGCTTCAGCAGGTTCGTTCATATTTTCACCATAGATTCAGTGAAACTAAATATGCATAAACAAGATTCAGTCATGTCGACCTTTGAAAAGTACTTATAGAAGATAACATTGAGAGTGCCTTTCCATATGTGGACATTGACTTTCGTATATTTTTTCTAACATCAATGGTCACAAATTGTTCCGCTATACGCTCATTTTCTCAGTTGAAGTATATTAAAAATCCCATTAGAGCAAATATGCAACAAGGCAGGACTGATGCCTCATCTCTATTAAGTATAGAAGCAAATGTGTTACGCAAGATCAGTCTTATCAAAGACTTTGCAGTTAAAAATGCGGGAAGAAATTGTCAAATTCAAGTGAAAATACATTGTTAGTTTTGTTTGATTTAGATGGATAAAATTGTGTGCGGTTTATTATGTTTGTGCTTCCAATTATACATATGCATATGGGCCATCAAAGTCTTAAGTGCTTAGGGCCTCTAAAGTGCTTAATCCGACCATGGACACAGGGTGTAATAATAGAAAAAGAACTAGATGGTAGGCCTATACTGTACAAAATTATAAAAAGGGTGTTTGAAAAAGTTGCTACCACACCTTATTGGGGGTTAATAGCAGAAAAAGGAATATGGCCAGTTGGAAATAGCATAGTCTAAAATTGTGAAGAATTTTCTTCACTACTATTCTTTCATTCGTATTTTTGGCTCTCTTTTAATAATACTATAGCCACCCCTCAAACGTTCTCTCCTATGTGAAGTTTTCTTTACCAAAACATCGGGAGAACTATTTTAAATCAACTAACCTTATTGACAGTAGCGTACGCCATGCTCGTGACGTCACAGCGTAGATAAGCACAGCAAAAGCCGTAGGGCCCGGCCAGACCAAGCGCGGCTAGCAGCGAGGTTAACGGCAAGAGGTTATGGCGGCAAGAGTTTATGGCGGCAAATTGAAACCTTAGGTATTTTATGTAGGTGGCCAGATAGGAGGCGCGGGAAGCCTCGCGCCTCCTATCTAGCCACCTAGCCTACATAAGATACCTAAGGTTTCAATTTGCCGCCATAACCTCTTGCCGCCAACCTCGCCTGGTCTGGCAGAGCCATTAGGGCTCGGCCAGACCAAGCGCGATGAGTGGCGAGGTTAGCGGCATGACTCGGCGGCAAGCCAGCGACAAAATGTTGGGTGGCCACACTGGAACCGCCACACCTCTCTTGCTCCTCACTCCCAGCTGATAGCCTTCCTAGTAAACATGAGGATGGTGTTTGAGTAGGAAATTACTTCTGATTGAAAATCGTTATTCTAATCTGAACTATAAATTACACAAGAATCTGGATTCACGATTTTAATAAACAGAGAAGGGAAAATAAGTTGATTTTGAAATTAATGTTGCCAGTCTCGTTTGTACGGCGACAGATTTAATGAATATCTGCATATTTCACAAGTCTTTTGATTCTTTGATGGCAACATCCTTCCTGGATTCAGGCTCAAAAAACAAACGTCGAACTATAGACAACCTCAATCTCTCTCTTACCAGGTATTATAATTGCTTCATATATGATAAAGTTCACGAAAAATCATTGTCCCTTTCATTCTAGAATTAACTAGCATTTGCATAAGATATATTGTTTAAATGTACATACGATTCTTTTCACATTTGAAATTTCTCTCTCTCTCTCTCTCTCTCTCTCTCTCTCTCTCTCTCTCTCTCTCTCTCTCTCTCTCTATATATATATATATATATATATATATATATATATATATATATATACAGTGAACCCTCGTTTATCGCGGTAGATAGGTTCCAGACGCGGGCGCGATAGGTGAAAATCCGCGAAGTATTGACACCATATTTACCTATTTATTTAACATGTATATTCGGACTTTTAAAACCTTCCCTTGTACGTAGTACTGTTAACAAACTACCCTTTAATGTACAGAACACTTAATGCATGTACTACAGTACCCTAAACTAAAACAGGCACAAATATTAAAGGCGATTTTATATCATGCGTTTCCTAAACACCTAAAAAGCACGATAAAAAATGGCAACCAATGTTTTGTTTACGTTTATCTCTGATCATAATGAAGAAACAAACTCATTTAGTGTACTGTACACATATATGTATAGGTTAGTTTTTGCATCGATTATATTGATGTACAGTATACAGTATGTTGATTTTGTTATTACCAATGTTTTACTTAATTTTCCTTAGGACTTCCAAATGAAATGTTTTTCTTTATGACGCCACCTGAAACGACGGCGTCATAAAGTACTGTACGCTCAGTAAACAACCACGCTCAGAACAAAGAAGGCATTTAACGCGCATGATGAAAGTGATAAATAATGATATTTACAGTAAAAGCATTTACAAAATATGTTATTACAAATATTATTTACCGTATCTATATAAAATCATACAGTACATACTGTACGTAGCAAAGCAGGAAAACAATTTACGAGAGAGAGAGAGAGAGAGAGAGAGAGAGAGAGAGAGAGAGAGAGAGAGAGAGAGAGAGAGAGAGAGAGAGAGAGAGAGATTGTTTTACGTACGTAAATGTAAATTTTAAACAAAAAAAATATGATAGGCTTTTAAAACCTTCCCTTTAACTTAATGCATACAGTACTAAACTATAAAACAGACACAAATATTAAAATGTTTAAGTAAAAAATAAAGATTGTTACTGTACTCACCACGAAAGAAGTTCAAGAAAAACTTGAATGATGATGGCGATGAATTTGCTGCACAGTAGAAATGATGATGATGAAGCTGATGATGTCTTCTACTGTGCAGCCAATAATACTGTAGTATTTTACGTCTCTTCAGACGGAGGTGTCTTTTCCTGGGACACCTCTTCAACTTCTTCCTGAGACACTTCTTCAATTTCTTCTGAGGGCATTGTGATCGGAAGTTGCTGCCGCTGCTTCTTCTTTCGCAAGAGCATCCTGTAGGGAGCCATGTGTTCATCGATCTTGGTGCAGAATTGTACAGAACGAACCATATCCTCGTCCCACTCTTGCGACATTTCTTTCACCTCATTCGCAAGCTTGCAGAGCTTGGCAAGCCGTTCTAATTTTAAGACCGTTTCTTCGACATTTTCTTGGAACTCTTCCTGTGTTTCACTGTCTTCACTGCCCGATTTCGTCAGGTCTTCGAGGTTTGCGGCCGCGTAACTTCTACTGTCTTTTAACATAGTATCGAGAAGCGTCACCTTCTCAGCAATCGTCATCATCTTTCGGTGCTGTTTAGGCTCACTACCAGCCTTAGTAGAAGCAGAAGGCTTGGGAGGCATTGTACAGTAGGGTTTAACAGAAAGTTCAACTTAAAACAGTCGCACACAGCACAGATTAAACTTCACAAAGTTAAGAACGTCTACTCAGCAATACGCGGAAAGAGAAAGTGAACGATGCAGACCCGCGAGAACTGTGATGCTGGAAGTTGAAGATGCGGGCAAAACACCAATCACAGGCTAGATAACAAAACTTGAGTTTTGATTCGTCATCTATCAGCGCTTGAACCAATCACAACCCGTCTTACAGTACATGGTGCGTTGGTTACTCATAGAAGATGCCCCGCGCATACTGAACGTACGTAGATTAAGTACAATACCGTAATAATAATAAATAATGATAATAATACTGTACAGTAATAATAATAATAATAATGATTAATAATAATAACAATAATAATTTTATTAACAACAACAACAATAATAATAATAATAACAATAATAATAAAAATTTACGTACGTACGCTATTTTACGCCTCTCTCTCTCTCTCTCTCTCTCTCTCTTTCTCTCTCTCTCTCTCGTACGCTTACAGTACTTATTCGAAATGTGATTTTTGCAACAAAGAATATTATTGGATGCAGTACTGTACTACGTACGTATACATACAAAAGATTCATGGAAAAGAAGCACATCCATTACAGTACACACCATTCTAATATGGTATGACTGCATCTGATTTGCGTTTCATGTTCGATTTAATTTTACTACGTACTGAATTATCGTATGATCACATTCTCTTTTCGTGTTTTATTTCTTTCTGTGCTGAATTATATATCATATGTAATGCAATGAACAATCAGTAAGAGCAGATATTACTAATTACAGTATTAATGGAATTACAGGTAACAAAATATCGTATTTGGTTATCTTCAGATTTCGCGGTATTTTCGAATTTTCCGGAAAATCCGCGATATGTATATATATATGGGTTATGGGAAAACCCCGCGAAGTGGTGAATCCGCGATTATCGAACCGCGAAGTAGCGAGGGTTCACTGTAGGCCTATGTATATATATATATATATATATATATATATATATATATATATATATATATATATATATATATATATATATATATATATATATATATATATAACTAAATTGTGATTAAATAGGTTGCAAAGCACAAAAAGGCATAGGCCTACCCACTATTTTCTTACCATCCATTTGCAGTTGATTGCCATAACTTCCATTTATTTCATTCATTTTTGCTCTCCGAAACACCTCCCAATAAATTGTTGATTAGTAATGGCTGGGAATGAACAATTGAACGCGTACCCCTTCAGGAACTGATGAAAAATGGCGTAATTTTGGGTGAAGACACTCGAGCCGCCGCGATTTTTTAAAACATGAAACATAGTCTGGTGGCAACTGCAGCGGCTTGAGGCTTCCCGCGCCTCCTATCTGGCTACCTACATAAGATACTTAAGGTTTCCTTTTTTTCGCGGGAATCTCTTGGCCCTAACCTCGCTAGCCGCGCTTGGTCTGGCCAGGCCCTTAGCGGGCGTTAGGTGGTTCTTTCCTTAAACTACTTGTGTCGAGATTAAATATCAAACTGATTTGAATATACAGTAATCTTAATACTGCTGACTTGAAAGCAGCTTTCATTTCTCAGTACCAATTAAGGTTTGTTAATTTTAAGATGTAGGCCCATCGCACCAGCCCATTGCTAATTTATTATTTAAACTTAATTTTTAGTAAGCCAGAATAGGTAGGATTACTGTATATATAAACTCCCTTGGAGCAGCAAGATTTCTCTGAGTATTTAGTACAAAATCCTGCCTGCTATGCATTCCTTGCAACAATATATTGCCCTGTCCTAAAGTCCCAATATGGCACCTCCACTGGATTATCCGGCGCATCATGACCGTCACTTGTCTTGAAAGGTGAAGCCAGGTGAGCCCCCTCAACGCTCAACCTTAACCTCAGTCCTCACTCCTCAGCCCATTCGTCCGGAAGCAGTTGTGGCTGTCTGACCTACGTGACCGACTGACCAGCCTGTCAGTGGATCCGTGCACCTCTGGCTCACCCCACCCC
This sequence comes from Palaemon carinicauda, assembly GCF_036898095.1. Taxonomy (NCBI): domain Eukaryota; kingdom Metazoa; phylum Arthropoda; class Malacostraca; order Decapoda; family Palaemonidae; genus Palaemon; species Palaemon carinicauda. Next base: position 71,825,120 of record NC_090744.1, on the reverse strand, counting down.
CTTCCCAAAACTCGACTCACAGAGGAGTCCTGCCGGTTGGAGAGACAATATTCCAAGGAGCCTGGTAAACCATAGTTGCTAAAGTGAAGATTCCTGAGGTGAGCCAGTCAAGAGTGCAAAGTGCAACGATCCGGTCAGCAGCCATTTGAGGACAAAGACTGTCTTGCAGGGAGTGCAGGTACCAAAACGTGGCCACTTAGTTTTCCCCCATTTTTTAGTTTAGATTAACTTTTAACTTGATTAGGTAAAATGGCTATTACATATTTCGGGTTGTGTGCGCTGGGATTGTGTGTTCAGTTTTTTCCATATCATTTTTTGCTTTCGAGACTAGCACAGTCTCTGGGTCACATGGGCCATGTGTCCGACCTAAGTTCAATTATCAATTATTGCAGAAGACCACGAGTCTAATCAATCATATATTTTATTTTATTTGCATTTCCTTTCTTAAATTTTGTGTTGTTCAGATGTCCATTTATTTTAATGGAAATTTGTATAATAAATCAAGATTAGGTTAATTAAACCTTGTCGTATTTCTACTCCTCCATTTATTTCATTATTTCATTGTGACTATTATGCATACAGTATTTAATCTCGGGACACTATATCCGATATTTTAAAAGGAGTAAGTAACTTAAAAAAGGGTGTGTTAGCGAGCGTCTTATTATTGAATATCTGCTTCGAAGGTAAAGATCCGTATATTTAAACATAACTTTACTTTACATCACTGCTCCAATTTTTCTATTGTCTCTAATTACTTAACGTAAGATTCCTGTCCAGCATCTCACTGGGGTCCCTGGGACGGAGCCGAAACAGAGCCTAAGAGTGCAGATAACTATAGACCTGACAAAGCTAGATTAGGCCATTAAATTACTTTTATTTTCACGTGTTCACGTGTGGAGTTCTCAGGCTTCTGGACAGTACAATTACTATATTTGCATTTAAGAGTGAGGGTTAGTAAACTACGTCAATAAAGTTATTAGCTGGGTGTTTGTGCCCCGAATGTAAGTGCTCCTTATTCTCCCCTGTTGATCTTTGAGTAACTGACGTAGGGAGACTTTCCTTGACTAACTAAGTCCCACTCACACATTTAATTAATTATAAAAAATATTCTCCACAAAAATGGTAATGCTTTTTCATAAGATCATATGATAAACAACTAACTAAGGAGACAGTGAAAGACTAAAATATGGGAAATGTTTGGGAAAAAGTATTATAGAAATATGCAACAAATATGATATTGAATTTGAAGAAAGTATAAAAAAAAGTAAAGTGGCAAATGAAATTAAAAGAAAAATAGAAGAAAAGAAAATAGATGACCAAACTGAGCAGAAAAGATTACATAAGAGAACTTAACACACAGGAAGCAGTAATGGTTATGAAAACAAGGCTGAGTATGATAGATTTAAAAGAAAACTATAGAAGCAGGAACAATAAAGATAGGCTTTGCGTGTTGTGTAGTGAGGCAGATGATACAATGGAGCATGTGTAGCTGTAATGAATTAAGAAAATTTAGAAGCAATGGCATAGAATTAGTGAGTTTAGATACACCCTACTTATTGACTTTGACGGCTGTTTTTTCCAGTCCTATACAGCAGGGGAAGCCTACTCTCTACAGGACCTCCACTGTCATTTTATCTTGTTCGTTCAGAGTATCAACATTTCATATCACGTTTTGCTCATTTACCGTTAAATCGTCACTGTCAAAGGGCGCAAAGAATAAGAAAGTCTTCAGTTTCCTCTTGAAAGCCTTAATATCTTCAGTCATTCTGGTGACTCGTGGGACCTTATTGTATAGTCTCGGGGCGGCATATTTAAAGGGTCTGCCTACGGTAGACATATATTTAGGTTCCAATAGTTTGAAACCATCTTTAACTATTCTCGTGGTAACACGATTTGTTGGCTGTTCAATATGCAGCAATTCCCTTAGGTATTTTGGACAACAGGTTGTGATAACTTGGTGGGTTATTGTGCATTATTTTAAATTCAATTTTCGCTTTAATCGGCAGCCAGTGTAAATTAATTAGTCTAGGGGTGATCCTTTCTCTAGGTGTGTCACCTTTTACCAGTCTTGCTCCACTGTTTATTCATCACCATCATCTCCTCCTACGTCTATTGACGCAAAGGGCCTCGATTAGATTTTGCCAGTCGTCTCTATCTTGACCTTTTAATTCAATACTTCTCCATCCATCATCTCCTACTTCGCACTCCGTAGTCCTCAGCCATGTAGGCCTGAATCTTCCAACTCTTCTAGTGCCTTGTGGAGCCCAGCTGAACGTTTGTTGAACTAATCTCTCTTGGAGGAATGCAAAGAGCATGCCCAAACCATCTCCATCTACCCCTCATCATAATCTCATCCACTATAGCACTCGAGTTATCTCTCTTATAGTTTCATTTCTAATCCTGTCCTGCCATTTAAATCCCAATATACTTCTGAGGGCTTTGTTCTCAAATCCACTAGATCTATCGGAGATTGTTTCATTGTCATACCATGGTTCATGTCCATAGAGTAACACCGATCTCACTAAATTAATATATAGTCTGATTTCTATATGTAATTTTAGGCGATTTGATTTCAAAATTTTATTTAACCCAGCCATTATTTGATTTGCTTTTTTCAACCTTTCACTAAACTCTAATTCTAAAGACCCTGTATTGGAGATCATAATTCTTAAATACTTAAATGATTCTACCTCATTAATCCTTTCTCCTTCCAATGATATTTCATCTTCCATTGCATACTCCATTCTCATCATCGCTTTCTTTTTTATATTTATTTTCAGTCCAGCCTCGTGTGACATTTCATGCATTCTGGTAAGCAAGCATTGAAAATCCTGTGGTGTTCTGCTAACAAGAACAGCATCATCAGCATAATCTAGGTCTGCTAAATTCCTATCGCCATCCAGTACAATCCTTCTCCACCATCTCTGACTGTTCTACGCATTAAAAGATACCCGAGGGTAAACAACATAAGTGACAACACATTCCCTTGGAGTATTCTGTTGTTCAATGGAAATTATTTTGATAAGACTCTATTAACATTAACTTTGCACTTGCTATGCTTATGAACAGACTTAATCAAATTTACATATTTAAGAGGAATTCCATAATAACGCAGGGCACTCCACAAGATTGGCCAGTGCACATTATCAAAGGTTTTTGCATAGTCCACAAATATCATCAAATGTGGTTTCTATATTCCACGCATTGCCGTACAACATGTCTCAAAATGAAAATTTGATCAGTGCAACTTCTGCCTTTTCTGAATCCTGCTTGTTCATCTCTCAGCTTTTCATCAGTCTTACTCTCCAGTCTCTTTAGAATAAGCATACTATACATTTTCATAACAACTGACGTGTTATACCTCTGTAATTGTTGTAATCAGCCAGTTCTCCATTTTTTTTTATATTCACCAACACTCTTAACTCCCATTCATCAGGTTTTGCCCCTTCGTGCCACATTCTACAAAATAATCTTGTAAGTAGTCTGGGACTCTGGGAGTCACTTCATTTTCGGCCAGTATCATCTCGGCAGTTATTCCATTGCATCCGGGGCTTTCCATCTCTTTAGTTTTTTTAGGATAGCTTCGACTCCGAACACACTGAATTCATTCATGGGCACATCAAGGTCTTCATCAGCTTCGGGTATATAAATCAAACTTTTCCCTTCGTATCTCCTATTCATAACCTCACTAAAGTGTTCCACCTAACGTTGTCTTTCTTCATCTTCTATTCCTGTAACAGAGCTATCTCTCTCCTTGATCTTGATGGGCATATGCTTCTTCTTCTTTGTCCCAGTCGAGATTTCATTAATAATTCTATGAGCAATTCTTACACCATTACCAGTTCCTGAATTCATAGCATAGTCAGCCTCATATGCTTTACTGTCTAAATATTCTCTCCAGTCATTCCTGTCTTTTCTTTTGACCTCACTATCAATACTGGGATTCTTAGCATGCTCTACCTTGTCATTTTCATAACTTCCTCGAAAACTTTCAACAATCAATTTCTATCTTTGTCTCCTTTTTATAGTATCTCAAGTATCTTTGATATCCATGGCTATCTGTTTGTAACTGCGTGTCCCAAGACTTCACTACTAACTGACTGACATGTGTTCTTAATATCACACCATTCTTCATTAATTGTCTGTTCTTCGTCTCTTAAAGTCTCTAAAACTGCAAACCAGTTTCTACATTCAATTGCAAATGTTTCTCTGTGCTCTTCTTCTAAAAGCTTAGTTGTATCAAACCTAGGTATTCTATCTATCTTTCTGTTAGGTGCTTTCAGTTTTAATTTCAGTGTGGCAATGGGAGCTGGTGATCATTATCAATATCTGCACCTTTATAGCTTCTTACATTTCTCAGAGCCTTCCTTTTCTCTTTATTAATGCCAATGTGCTATATCTGATTTTTGTAATTGCCACATGGTGAAGTCCATGTATACTTGTGGATGTTCTTTTGTTGAAAAAGAGTACCTGCAATGACAAGATTGTTTGCTGAACAGAAACTTATGAAATGTGCTCCATTTTCATTTGCAACTTCGCCATGACACTCGACACCCATCACATTCCCTATCCCTTGGTTATTTCTTCCAACTTTAGCATTGAAGTCACCAATCACAATTTCCATATCTCACTTTGGGATCTCATCTATTACCCTCTGCAGTTCTTCATAGTGTTCATCTTTCCCTTTTTTTCCTTTCTTCAGGGGAATCATTTGTTGGGGCATAGCAAACTATAATACTCATATTACACTGCTTTGATTTGAACTTTGCTAGTAACAATCTACTATTTACTGATCATCACTTGGTTAATGGCTTTTCTGCTCTTGATGTCATGACAATTCCTACCCCTTCTCTTCCAACTCCATCTGATCTTCCTGAGTAGATATATATATTGCCTTTGTCTAAAGTTTCCTTATCAATCCCCTTACAACGTGTTTCAGTTAGGGACAAGATAATCCAAACTATATTTCATAAATTCACTCTCCTCTTGCTGTAACTTCCCAATTTGATTCATGGTTCTAGCATTCCAATCACCTATTTTCAATTTTTCTTTTGCATTTATAAACCAGGAGATTCTTAGCAGCCTGCTAGGCCCAGGAATGGTGGCTATTCTGTCATCTACTCTTTCCATGACTGACTAAATCTATAGAGCATTCATTGGCTAGATATATCAAAAGGATAGCCAGTTCCTTGTGATGGGCAATGCCTATCTAACAAATGCAAGCGACCCCTGCTGGTCAATATTAATTCTAGTAAGATCAATCGCCGGGCATCAGGAATAGATGCCGAAGAGACACTTTGTCCATCACCTTAAACCTAATCAGTCACCCTGCTGCCTGGTTCCTGGTTCCTTATTACTCACTCCGCAAAATAAGTTTGCGGGCACTCTATCTCTTTATAGATAGGTGCAAAGCTTCTAAGCTAATTCCTATTATTGTTATTAAGTTTATATCATCTGTGCCCTAAACAAATTAATATCATAATGAGGTTCTCAATCTTTACTTTTATTCCCTTCTACTTTGAAATTGGATAGGATAACACCTTTCTATCATCAGTTTTGGTAACCTGTTGTGGTAATCAGTTTTGGCTTCTTAAATTCTTCTTTTATAAGCATTGCCCTATCTATAAATGCAGCCAGATCCCTGCTAGGATTTTTCAGCGTACCTAAACTTATTTCTACATTCTTTAGCTGTTCTAACTTTGGGCATAAAAATAAATGTTCGGTAGTGTCTTCTTCCTCTTTGCATAAATCACACAAATTGTCATCATATTTTCCCCTGAAATTTGCTTTTAAGTTGAGCATATTTAATCTTGCTTTCATCACAAGGGATGCCTTGCAGCCTTATCCAGATACATTTCTCTGATATAAGGCAGAGGGCCATTTCCTTTAATAAATTTTAATTTTTTCATTATTTTCTTTTTTTCTTCAATAGTTTCTTCTATTTTTTCTATAATTCTTTTCTTGATTTCTTTTTTCAGGGTCCTTTTCCCCCAACTTCTTATTTCTTCCACTTCCATCCCATATTTAATGCAGATTTCTTGACTTCATCGAGATTTATGGGGTGGGAGTGGGCGGGGGGTGGGGGTGGGCGGGGGCTGGGGGGGGTGGCATTTCATCCACACCTATGGGGTGGGAGTGGGCGGGGGGTGGGGGTGGGCGGGGGCTGGGGGGGGGTGGCATTTCATCCACACCTATTTATTATATTTTGTCATTTCTTAAGTTGTACTTTTGATAAATTGTAACAGATGGAGTTGCAGTAGTCAATCCTGGTAAGAACACAATCACAGGTTTCTTTACAGAATATTCATGCAGGTACTTTTTTTTTCTTATAAAAGCAATGTTTTTGAGATGATAACCAGCAGTTTTTACTACATTGTTTATTTGGTCATTGAGAAAGAAGTTACAGTAAAAAAATACGCCCGATATATTATACAGGGCCTGGAAGTTAGAATTAAAAGTATGTAAGCTGTGCTGTCTGTGTAGGAGGTAACTAATGCCAATGAATTTTCTGCAAATGCAGATTGCAGCACTTTGCACCTACCTTCTAGTAGTGTGCCCATAATCATCGTGTTGTGGAGAGAGCAACGAGGAACATAGAACCTAACACTTATCAGCAGAACTTAGAAGAACAGCTAAAAAAGTTGGTTGGGCTTACACTAAGGTATATGTCATTAGCCAGCGTCATGTTTTGTGTTTATATTTTTTGTTTAGCCCAAAATAAGCTGCTTCCCAAAAACTTTTACATGACAAACAAATCTCGTGATATGTGGGTTCGTAGGTATTCACTGGGCTAATCATCATAATCTCCTCCTTGACCTATTGACCATTTAGAATATATTTACACGTTCACCTCTCGGTAATATGACATTTCAAGTATTTCTATTAATACAGTCTTGCTCTTTTTAATGAACTTTCTTCCATGCAATCATTCTCGAAACAGTTCGTTGTTGCGTAATATATATTTTACTTTATCTTCCCATAATAATAATAGAACCTAATATTACACAGAAAAATAGGGCAGGGTGCTTTAGGATGGTTAAATTAAGTAAAGTTAAAATGGTAATTTTGTATATTATTCCATGCTAATGTAACCTAGGAAAAAAACTAATGTTTCTTACAGAGAAAATTACGATCTCTTCAAAAATGACACTCGTTTCCGTCGCAAATGAATAGTTTCAGAAATATATATACATCTATATCCTACGATAATGGGGGACCCCCAGTGGGAACTCGGGGTTTTGGGTGGGGAAAACATACTGGGGAAACAAAATATAATTGTTTTCCTATAGTAAATAACGTGAATTAAGCGAATTTGATGTTCATTTCAATGGGAAACAAACAGATCAACCAATTCGGATAACTTTAAGATGCACGGTGTCACTTCTCTTACGAACGAACGATAACATTAGCAACGTTACCAATAATACACAGTGTTACCAACGTTGACGTATGGTACACAGAGTTACCAACGGCACGTTGACATTACTAAAGATAGTAATGATAGATATTTCCATAATTTAAATAATTTCTCCATATAAGTTTTACTCAATATATAAAATGTACAAAAAGGGCACAGAACCTAACAAACCCACCTAACCTAGCCTAGTAGTATGACAGGTCACAAAATAACATTTGATCTACATCGGACGTTGGCAGCACTGGTTACTGTATTTTTTCATGACACAATCTTTGTAACGGCGCCTCCAAAGTTTATCCAGATATACTGTTTTGTATTTTCCTCCTGTTATTATAATTTCAAGAATGTAATGTATAGAGAAGAAAAGGCTTGTTTTACGTTTATATATCGATTCCCCAGTATGTTTTCCCCACCCAAAACCCTGAGTTCCCACTGGGGGTCCCCCATTATTGGAGGATATAGATGTATATTTATTTCTGAAACTATTAATTTGCGACGGGAACGAGTGTCATTTTCGAAGAGAGCGTATTTTTTTCTATAAGAAACAGTAGTTTTTCCCTAGGTTACATTAGTATGGAATAATATACAATGAAACCGTTAGAATGGGAGCCTTTGTAGGGTGACGGCCAGATCCCGTAGAAAACGGGAATATTCTGAACTGTGGCCGTCGTTCTAAAAACGATTTTGGCGGGAGAAGCTAACTTTAAAAACCCACCTAACCTATGCTAAAAGCCGTATCCTTACCCAGAGGGGCTTCGCCCCCCCGGACCCCCCCCCCCCCCCTTACACAACAGTTTCCTTACCTACGAGTATGACGGGAGAAGCTAACTTAAAAAACCCATCTAACCTATGCTCAAAGCCCTGTCCTTACCCAGGGGGGCTGCGCCCCCCCGGACCCCCCCCCCCCTTACACAACATATTTAAGATCCAAACGTTTTTATTCTATACAAGATAACAGTCGGAGCGATAATAAGCAAATTAGCACGCTTGGCTGTAGCGCTACAAACTACCCTTAGAATGTACATTTAACTTATTTTTTTTTTTTTTAAGTGTCACCCAACCTCCTGCAAATGTCCTCCCTATTTTCTATTGTGACTGCTGTCAAAGATATATTTGAGTTATTGGGAAATTAATGGGATATTTACTGATGAAAGATATCAGGTTGTATGCATGATAGCGGCCACATGTATGTATTATTATGGCTAACTTAGAATATGGCAGTGTAAGGGGGGGGGGGGGTTGCAGGTGGGTGTTAGACCACCGTTAGGTAAGTAGGTTAGTACACGGCTTGAAGGTTAGGTTAGGGGGGAAAGTTTAGGTTAATTGATGGGTTTCAGTTTCCTCAGTATATTTAATGGTAATTCTATACAATAGCTCTGTCAACAAGTTATCAAATCTAATTATTTTCACTTAAAAGAGAGAAATCCAAGGTTTTGTTTGATACTTAAATCTAAGCAGTGCTAGGTCTAGTAGTGGTTTAAAAATTAGAATTAAATTTGACCCTCCTGAAAAAAAAAGCAAGTTCCTCGACTTCATAACTCTCTCAAATTCTTCTTCAGACTGAGCTCTCGTTTGTTCGTTTGTACGTTAAAAACATAGATTACGTCATTATTACATCTTAGACTGTATTCTACGTAGCAAGATGTCACCAAAACGTCATAGTTTTTAACCAATGATGATTATTCACATATTACTTGGGACTAGCATTTCAACAAAACTAGAATCACTTGACTTGAATACCCAATCAGGTGATTGTTAACACTTTTCACACAATTTCCACCGTTATTTTTTCAGTCTTTGAGAGCCATGGAGCGTGTGAACCTTGAACTTCTGGTGCGGTTTCTCGTTTACCATCTGCTTTGACATCAGTTTCTATTGATTTTCTCCCAAGTTCTTGTCTCAATTGTTATTTAAATTATAAAGATTTTGTTTTGCATTATTGTGGTAACATCGAAAGAATAATGAAGTACTACCAAGACCACAGTGTTATTAAAAGTGAAAGTGACACCATTTGCCTCACCTGTGGTTCTAAGTGCTGACTTGATATTAACAAAAAAGCATTTCCTTGTGACAGAAGGCATGTTGTATTGAAAAACAAGTAGAAAGTGAAAATAGATGTAGTTTTTACGTATCCATTTTTAAGGGATCTTGGTTTGAAAAGTCATTTAGACATAGAATCTAATTTTTTACTTGAATATAATTATAATGGTGTTAAATTTAGTTATAAAACTGTTGAAAATGAATTAAGAATTTTTCACAAAACTACAAATGATTGGTGCTCATTCATTCGTGAGGTTATTGTGCATTGAGTCTGAAAGGTGAAGGTCACCTTTACCCTCCAACCTAAGTAGCCTAAGTACATAAAGGGTTTTAGGCTGTCTTATATTTAATATGCCTGTGTAAGAGGGGGATCGCTGGGGGCTAACTTTCCCCACCCCGTGCTAGGTAAGGATATGACTATGAGGTTAGGTTAGGATAGGTGGTTGGTTTAGGTTAGCTGGGGGCCTTGTTTATTGCTAATTCTACTTGTGTCATTTATGTCAAAATGGATTCTTTTATTCATACACCACCCAAAAACCGTAGTTGTTCCGTAACCGAAATACAAACCACGCTATTTAATTAGGGTATTACTTTCGGCGTAGCTGAAATGACGAGCCATTAGATTTTTAACGAGGGTTTACTACCCCCTCGCTAGTTAGCGAGGGAGTAGGGGAGGGGTAGCTAGCTACCCCTCCCCCCCCCCTCACACACCGGTGAGTAGGTCGCTTTGCTTTTGGCTCGGGTGATGAACAGACGTGTCTGCTCCAACCCTCGCTTATTGACAGCCTTAATCTTTTTTGCTTTTTCTTTGCAGTGTGTGATTGGAAGTTGGCCTCTACCATTATGCGGAAGTGCCCCGGATTACCTGACCGCCCTTGTGGTACATATATGTCGGCTGTCGAAACGAACCCTCACACCTTATGTCCGTTCTGCAGGGGCCAACGGTGTGATAGAGACAAAGTGTGTAGTGAGTGTAGGGAGCGGTCTACTTCCCAGTGGCATAGGTTTTCCCAGTGCCGGTAGAAGTCCAAAAGGGATCTTTCTTCTTTCAAGGGTTTCCTTGAAGAAAGAAAATTCCAAGGACTCTTCTTCCGTAGCCCGAACCTCCTCCGAAACTCCCGCTCGAACGGTCTCTTCCAAGAGGCCGTCGAGTGGTAGCGTAGGTCGTTCTTTTGTTGACCGACCTCGGGGTTCGGGAGAGGGAGTTGCCTCCCATAGTGAGGCAGCTCCTCCTCCTCCCTCGGGGGAGGATTCATCTATTAAGACTGTTGCTATTGATGATTCGTTGCAGCTTTGGGCTTCCTTGGGGCTTAAGGGCTTGCCCTCCAGGGAAGCCCTGTTTGACTTGATCCAGTTGGGGGCTGCTGTCAAACAGTCGCCGGCGGTAGCAGAGGTTGACCCTCTGTCTATCGTCGACGTTGTTGTAGCAGGGGCCTCCGACGAGTTAGGTCAAACCCCTGCCTTGGTTCCCGATGCAGCTGAAGGCTTAGTTCCCCCCTCCGAACATCCTTTGAGAGAGGAGCTAAGTCCAACGATCTCTCCTGCAGGTGATTCTCGCCCTCAGGGGAGTTCACTGACAGAGACTCCTCTTCGGAGGACTGACGATGGTCTGCCTGCTGCCCCCAGAGGACGTATCCGTCGAAAGGCTCGCCCTCCTCTTCGCCGTAGAGGCCTTCCTTCTCCTCACAAGGGAGTTAGGAGGCGCCTCTTCGGCTCTTCTCCGTTGCAGTCCCCCGCAGAGGATCCTCCTCGCTGTGCACCGACTGTTGCAGTTGCATCCTTGGACCTCTCTGCTGGTCGTTCTCCTTCACCTGCCAGACCTTCAGACCTGCCGTCTCTGTTCCTGGCTGCTGACGCGCTTTGGGCGCCCACACATCCCATTTTCCAACGGGCACCGGTCCCTTCGGGGCAAAAGGGGCTTTCTCACAATGTGAGCAAGTCCCTTAAGTGCCAGGTATCCCCTGCGCTTCAATTTTCTCCTGCGTGCTCGTGCGCAGTTGCGTGCAAGCGCTCGCCTGCGGTGAAGTCCTCTCTGCTCAGAACTTCATCCTCGGAGACAACGCCCCAGAGACCTTCTGCAGCTGAGACTATTCGCCATCGCTCTCCTGCTTGCCAGCGCTCTTCTGCTCGCCAGCGCTCACCTGCGCACCAGCGCTCTCCTGCGCACCAGCGCTCTCCTGTTCGCCAGCGATCTTCTCCTCGCCAGCGTACAACTGCTCGCCCTTATCTTGATGCGCGCCCCGCGCGCCCACGATCTCCTGCTCGTCAGCGCTCTTCACCTGCGTGCCAGCGTTCGCTTGCACGCCATCGTTCGCATGCGCGCCCACGATCTCTGGATCTGAGCTAAAAGAAGGAAAAACCGAGTTTCTCCTTCTCTTCAGCGTTCGCCTACGCGCCATAGGACCCCGCCAGCTCGTCAGCCATCGCCTACGTGCCATTGCGCGTAGACACCAGTTCCTGCTGTGCGCCCTCCTGCACGGCCACGCGCTAGGGGTAACACCCCTGCTTGTGGACGCTCGCCGAGATCCTGTGCGCCCACGCGCTCGCGAACAATCTCCATCGCGCGTACAAACGCTTGCACTCCCGCCTGTGCAACCTGCTTCTCCAGATCGCGCGACTGCGCGCCCCGCGCGCCCGCGCGCGCCATTGCTCGCCAGCGTGCCAACGCGCCCTCTCGCCATCTCTGAGATCTCTTACGCGCCCGCGCGCACACTCACCTGTGCGCAGTCGCTCGCCTACACGCCTACGCGCCATCGTTCGCCTGCGCCTCATCGCTCGCCTGCGCGCCATCGCTTGCCAACGCGCTATCGCTCTCCCGCGCACCCTCGCCATCATCCCCGCGCGCACGCACCCGCATGCGGGCGACTGATCGCCCGAGTGCGATCCTAGTAGGGTATTATCGCGCGAGCGCCAGCGCGATCCCCAGCGCGATCCCCAGCGCGTTTCTCATTGGGAGGCACAATGCGAGCCTACAGGAACGAGAGCAGACAAGTCTTCAATACGTTCCCCCACCCCCCCCCGCAAGCGCAGGCTAGCCCGCTCGCAGGAGGGAGGGAAATCGCCAGATGGGTCCAACCTCCCTCTTCTTCCCTTTCCTTTTCAGGCAGGTCCAGCAGTCGTGTCTACTCCAAAGGATCGCCCAATCCCCTTCCCTTCAGAGGGAGTCTCTGACAGCGCTGCTGTCAGTAAGCAGCCATGGTTTGGATCCCTCATCAGAGCTGTCGTGCAGGTTGTCCAACCGGCCTTCGCTGAGATGGGTCTCAAAACTATGGCGGCTCTGACCCCACTGAAGAGGAAGAGAGGAGTAGAAACCGTGGTAACTTCTCCAAGGGTCAAGCTGGCTCCTCGGACATCCTTGAGGAAGGCTCCCTCTCCCCCCCGGACATTTTCTCCCTCTCCCGTGGACGAGCATTTTCTGTCCTCAGGCGAGTCTTACGAGGTGAGGCGTTCTCCCATCGCACCAATGGGAAAAACCCCACCTCGCGCTGGAGAATCGTCCCGGGTTGGAGCAGAGAAGAGCCCTCAGATGTCGTCGTTGGAGTCCTGTATTCCTCCCAGGAGGGAACCCAAGGATTCCAAGACAGTCCCCAAGTCATCCTCAAGGATCCGTCCAGAACCTACAAGACCTGCGGAGAACGTCCACGTGTCCCTCCAAGAAGAGCCTTTGGGGACGGGAGACTTCACTGCCAGTTCTCCAGGAGGGGAGCCACAAGAGTCAGAGCATGCCTTTTGGCAAGTCTTGACCCTGATGAGGCATCTCAACAGGATTCCCGATCCTGAGATTCCTTCTCGCGAGGGCAAGGACACGGTCCTGGACCGAGTCTTTGGCACTCAGAAACCCGCTAAGGCCAGTGCAGCTTTGCCCTGGTCCCAAGGGGTGAAGAGTGCCAGGGATAAGGTCGAGGGCCAGCTTTCCGAGCTCGCCTCCTTCAGCCGTTCCACGGCTGGCAACAAACTCCTCCCGCCTCCTCGCGTCCAACAGAGGAGGTACTTCGAGATCACGGAGGAGGCTTGTTTAGCTCTTCCCCTGCACCACTCTGTGGAAGAGCTTACCAAGGGACTCCCTCTTGAGAGACACTCTAGCCGGCAAGTGACTTTCTCGGCGACAGAGATCATAAGCCAGAAGAAGGTCGCGAAGTGTGCCATGCAGGCTACTTCATGGCTTGACATCTGGCTGGGATCTCTTGGCATCCTGTTGCGATCCGAAGATTTGTCTAAGGAGAGCACCAGGAAGGCCCTGGAGACCTTCCTCCTCTCGGGCACCCGCACCATTGGGTTTCTGGCCCACCAAGTCTCGAACTTGTGGGCCAACTCAATCCTGAAACGTCGTGATGCGGTGGCAGAGAGGTTCCATGCGAAGGTCCCAGCCGTCGAGGTCACCAGGCTCAGACATACTTCCCTTCTAGGGAAGAACCTGTTCGAGCCTAAAGACTTGGAACAGGCAGCCGAGAGGTGGAGGAAGTCCAACCAGGACTCCCTCCTTCATAGGGCTCTTACATCAAAGCCCTATAAACCTGCGGCACCTCAACAACCTCGCCCGTCCAAGACAACGAAACCGGCTGTAGCAGCGAAGGCAACGGTGTCGAAGCCCTTTCCTGTCAAAGACAAGAAAGGCAAAAGGTCCTCCAGGGAAGGAAAGAATCCTAGAGGGAGCGGCCGAGGCTGCAAACGCTAGGATTGGCAGTCCCCCTGCATGTCCACCAGTGTGGGGATGCCTTCAAAGTTGCGCAGATAGGTGGCAGCAACTCGGGGCCGATTCCTGGACGATTTCCGTAATCAGTCAGGGATATCGCGTCCCGTTCATAACATCTCTACCTCCCCTGACAGCGGATCCAGTGTCGTTGAGCTCCTTTGCCATGGGATCGGCAAGGGGCCAAGCCCTACGGGCAGAAGTCCAGACCATGTTAAAGAAGGGCACTCTCCAGGAGGTTGTTGACGGTTCCCCAGGCTTCTTCAGTCGACTCTTTCTTGTAAAGAAGGCGTCTGGAGGCTGGAGACCAGTCATCGACTTCTCAGCCCTGAACAGGTTTGTCAAACAAACCCCGTTCAGCATGGAGACGGCGGACACGGTCAGACTTGCGGTGAGACCACAAGACTTCATGTGTACACTGGACCTGAAGGACGCGTACTTCCAGATCCCAGTCCATCCGTCTTCAAGTAAGTACTTAAGACTCAGCCTAGACAACAATATCTACCAGTTCAAGGTGCTGTGTTTCGGTCTCTCCACAGCACCCCAGGTATTCATCAGGGTGTTCACACTGATTTCTTCGTGGGCACACAGGATCGGCATCCGTCTCCTCCGTTATCTGGACGACTGGCTGATCCTGGCAGACTCGGAGTTGACCCTTCTTTGACACCGAGACAAGCTTCTGGGACTTTGCCAAGATCTAGGGATCATAGTAAATCTCGGGAAGTCTTCCCTGCTTCCAACTCAACGACTGGTATATCTAGGCATGATCTTGGACACCAATCTCCACAAAGCCTTCCCATCAGACGACAGGATAGCAAGGCTGAGGAGGGTCGCAGTTCCTTTCTTCAGATGAGAAGAACTCCCAGCCCAATCGTGGTTACGTCTCCTCGGTCACCTTTCTCCTCTGGCCCGTCTAGTTCCAAATGGTCGCCTCAGGATGAGATCCCTGCAATAGCGACTGAAGTCCCGGTGGAATCAAGGACACGATTCCCCGGACATCTTGGTGCCAATGGATCCTGCGGAACGGACGGATCTTCAGTGGTGGTTGACAGAGGAAAACCTACGAAAGGGAGTGGATTTAATGCTGTTTTCGGACGCCTCAAAAAAAGGGTGGGGGGGCCGACGTTCTGAACCACAGGACCTCAGGCCTATGGTCAGAATTAGAAAAGTGCCTCCACATAAACCTGCAAGAAATGAAGGCTGTGTATCTGGCACTTCAGCAGTTCCAACAATACCTGGCGGGTCACTCCGTGGTAGTGATGAGCGACAACACCACGGTAGTGGCTTACATCAACAAGCAGGGAGATACCTTTTCAGAGCAGCTATCCCATCTTGCAGTAGAGCTACTGAGATGGACCGAAGTCCACTCGATTCCACTATCAGCTCACTTCATTCCAGGCAAGAGGAATGTGCTCGCCGATAGTCTGAGCAGGGCATCTCAGATAGTGAGTACCGAGTGGTCTTTGGATTGTCTAGTAGCCAACAAAGTCCTGACTTTGTGGGGTTCCCCGACGGTGGATCTGTTCGCGACAGCCTTGAATTTCAAGCTCCCGCTGTACTGCTCCCCAGTCCTGGACCCCAAGGCACTCTGGCAAGATGCCTTTCAACAACGGTGGGACAACATCGACGTCTACGCCTTTCCCCCGTTCTGTCTGATGAGAAGGGTACTCAACAAGACCAGAATATCGGTCAACCTTTCGATGACCTTAATAGCTCCGCTATGGCATCACGCAGAGTGGTTCCCGGACCTTCTGCAACTCCTGACGGAACTCCTGAGAGAACTTCCTCCTCGACACGAGCTACTCAGACAAACACATGCTAACATCTTCCACAAAGCCGTAGCATCGCTACGACTTCACGCCTGGAGACTATCCAGCGTCTCCTCACAGAGAGAGGCTTTTCGCAACAAGTGGCTGTCAGGATGTCTGGACACCTGCGAAAGTCATCCTCAGGGGTCTACCAGGCAAAGTGGAGAGTCTTCTGTGGTTGGTGTCATGGAAGGGGTATCTCTCCACTCGATGCCACTATTCCAGCAATAGCGAAGTTTCTCGTGTATTTGCGGGAAGAAATGCGCCTTTCAGTCTCGGCAGTGAAAGGCTATCGCTTAGCCTTAAGTCTTGCCTTCAGGCTCAAAG
>NC_090744.1:71793445-71808815 GCF_036898095.1 Palaemon carinicauda | reverse complement strand
ACAGTGAACCCTCGCTACTTCGCGGTTCAACCATCGCGGATTCACCACTTCGCGGGTTTTTTCCATAACCCATATATATATACATATCGCGGATTTTCCGGAAATTTCGAAAATACCGCGAAATCTGAAGACCCCCAAATACGATATTTCGTTACCTGTAATTCCATTAATACTGTAATTAGTAATATCTGCTCTTACTGATTGTTCATTGCATTACATATGATATATAATTCAGCACAGAAAGAAATAAAACACGAAAAGAAAATGTGATCATACGATAATACAGTACTGTATACAGTACGTAGTAAAATTAAATCGAACATGAAACGCAAATCAGATGCAGTCATACCATATTAGAATGGTGTAAGGCTGCTGATGGCTACTACTGTACTGCAAATGTAATGGATGTGCATCTTTTCCATGATTCTTTTGTATGTATACGTACGTAGTACTGCATCCAATAATATTCTTTGTTGCAAAAATCACATTTCGAATAAGCGTACGAGAGAGAGAGAGAGAGAGAGATAGAGAGAGAGAGAGAGAGAGAGAGAGAGAGAGACACATCCTACAAAAGAATAAAATAACATACGTAAAGCTATTATTATTATTGTTATTATTATTATTATTATTGTTATTATTATTATTATTGTTGTTGTTGTTAATAAAATTATTATTGTTATTATTATTATCATTATTATTATTATTATTACTGTACAGTATTATTATCATTATTTATTATTATTATTATTAATACTGTATGTACGGTATACGCGGGGTATCTTGTACTTTGAGTTGGTAACCTACGCATCATATACTGTAAGACGGGTTGTGATTGGTTCAAGCGCTGATAGATGACGAATCAGAACTCAAGTTTTGTTATCTAGCCTATGATTGGTGTTTTGCCCTCATCTCCAACCCGCAGCATCTAGGTTCTCGCGGGCCCGGGTCGTCCACTTTCTCTTACGGCGTATCGCTGAGTAGACGTTCTTAAGTTTGTGAAGTTTAATCTGTGCTGTGTGCGACCTTTTTAAGTTGAACTTTTTGTTAAATCCTACTGTACAATGCCTCCCAAGCGTTCTGCTTCTACTAAGGCTGGTAGTGAGCCTAAACGCCACCGAAGAATGATGACGATTGCTGAGAAGGTTGCGCTTCTCGATATGTTAAAAGACGGTAGAAGTTACGCGGCCGCAGCGCGCCATTTTGGAATCAACGAATCTACTGTTCGCTATATCAAGAAGGACGATGCGAACATTAGAAAGACGGCTGCAATCACCTTTAGCAGATCAGCGAAGCGAGTCGTTACAACGCGTAATAAAACGATCGTACGCATGGAAGGTGCTTTAGCTGTGTGGATTGCCGACTGCCGGAAGAAGAACATAGCCTTGGATACGAACACCATCCGAACAAAGGCTTTGAGCTTGTATGAGAATTTTGCTGCAAAGGAACCTCAAGACGACGACGGCAACCATGCTGAAGAAGATGATGATGCAGATGATCCTCAACCAGGGACATCCACTGATTCCCAGCCTCAGAAACAACGTTTTTCCGCCAGCAAAGGATGGTTCGCGAAGTTTCAGAAACGCTTCGCCCTGAAAAGCGTTTCCCTGCATGGCGAGGCTGCTTCGGCTGACACTGCCGCTGCTGAAAGTTACGTGAACCAGACATTCAAGAATATTATCGCCGAAGGTGGATACAAGCCGGAACAAGTGTTTAATATGGATGAGACCAGCTTGTTTTGGAAGAGAATGCCGTCGCGAACTTTCCTGTTCAAAGAGGAAGCCAAAGCCTCTGGCTTTAAAGCATTCAAGGATCACGTTACCCTCGTGATGTGTGGCAATGCTGCTGGATTTTTGCTAAAGCCGGGGCTTATTTATAAGTCGAAAAATCCTCGCGCTTTGAAAAATAAGAATAAGAATCTCCTTCCCGTGTACTGGATGCATAATCCAAAAGCATGGATTACAAAGATGCTGACCTCCAACTGGTTCCACCAGTGTTTCATCTCGCAAGTCAGCAAATATCTCGTAGAGAAGGGCTTGCCATTCAAGATCCTTCTCCTTATGGATAACGCTGGTGGACACGCAACTGATCTGTCGCATAAGGGCGTTCAGGTTGAGTTCCTGCCACCCAACACCACGTCATTAATTCAACCGATGGACCAGGGGGTTATCAGGGCGTTCAAGGCCCTCTACACGAAGAATACCTTGGCGGACCTCGTTGCGTGTGTGGATGCTGCCCAAGATGATGAGGATGAAGATTTTAACTTGAAGGCGTACTGGCGGCAGTACACCATAGCCACGTGCCTGCAGAATATTCAGAAGGCACTGCAAGAGATGAAACCTGCAACCGTGAATGCGAGCTGGAAGAAGTTGTGGCCCCAGATTGTTTACGACGACGAGGGATTTACACCTGCTGAAATCCAACACTCTGCAATACGCAAATCTGTGCAGTTGGCTGCCATAATTGGAGGTGACGGGTTTGGCGACATGACGACTGAAGACGTCGACGAGTTGTTGGACTGCCATTCCCAGCCCCTCACTGACGCAGACCTCGAAGACCTGACGAAATCGGCAAGCGAAGAAGAGAGTGAAACCCAGGAAGAGACCCAAGAAAATGTCGAAGAAACGGGCTTAACATTAGAACGGCTTGCCAAGGCCTGCAACCATGCGAAGGAGTTGAAAGAAATGTTGCAAGAGTGGGACAAGGATATGGTTCGGTCGATGCAATTCTGCAACAAGGTTGATGACATAATGACTCCCTACAAGATGCTCTTAGATCGAAAAAAGAAGCAGCGGCAACAACTTCCGATCACAATGTTCTTCCAGCCTCCCAAAAGAGAGCCAGTTCCTCCTGCTACTACGCCTTCGGAAGAAATTGAAGAAGTTGAAGAGGTGTCCCAGGAAAAGACACCTCCGTCTGAAGAGACGTAAAATACTACCTGGCTGCACAGTAGAACACATCATCAGCTTCATCATCATCATTTCTACTGTGCAGCAAATTCATCGCCATCATCATTCAAGTTTTTCTTGAACTTCTTTCGTGGTGAGTACAGTAACAATCTTTATTTTTTACTTCAATATTCTAACATTCTAATATTTGTGCCTGTTTTATAGTTTAGTACTGTATGCATTAAGTTAAAGGGAAGGTTTTAAAAGTCTACATGTTGTAACCTATCATATTTTTTTTGTTTAAAATTTACATTTACGTACGTAAAACAATCTCTCTCTCTCTCTCTCTCTCTCTCTCTCTCTCTCTCTCTCTCTCTCTCTCTCTCTCTCTCTCTCGTAAATTGTTTTCCTGCTTTGCTACGTACAGTATGTACTGTATGATTTTATATAGATACGGTAAATTATATTTGTACTAATAACATATTTTGTATGTGCTTTTACTGTAAATATCATTATTTATCACTTTCATCATGTGCGTTAAATGCCTTCTTTGTTCTGAGCGTGGTTGTTTACTGAGTGTACAGTACTTTATGACGCCGTCGTTTCAGGTGGCGTCATAAAGAAAAACATTTCATTTGGAAGTCCTAAGAAAAATTAAGTAAAACATTGGTAATAAAAAAATCAACATACTGTATAATCAATATAATCGATGCAAAAACTAACCTATACATATATGTGTACACTAAATGAGTTTGTTTCTTCATTATGATCAGAGATGAACGTAAACAAAACATTGGTTGCCATTTTTTATTATCGTGCTTTTTAGGTGTTTAGGAAACGCATGATATAAAATCGCCTTTAATATTTGTGCCTGTTTTAGTTTAGGGTGCTGTAGTACATGCATTAAGTGTTCTGTACATTAAAGGGTGGTTTGTTAACAGTACTACGTACAAGGGAAGGTTTTAAAAGTCCGAATATACATGTTAAATAAATAGGTAAATATGATGTCACTACTTCGCGGATTTTCACCTATCGCGGCCGGGTCTGGAACCTATCTACCGCGATAAACGAGGGTTCACTGTATCTCAAATTTCTCATATGTTGGGACACTCGTATCTCAGGGTATTACTGTGTGTGTATATATATATATATATATATATATATATATATATATATATATATATATATATATATATATATATATATATATATATTCGGGCTCAAGCCATGTCGTCCTGATGGAAGTTCCTATAGGGTAGCTTCCTAGGGTATATTACAACTACAGCGATATTCCCAGAGAATTTACCTTAAGGTACCCAGAATTCTAACTCCTGGAGCGAATATCCCTAATGAAAGTACCAGGGATATCGCGAAATATCAGAGGACGTATTCTTGACACGCCACAGGGCAATCTGCACCCCGAACAGAGATAACACTTCGAAGGGGTCAATTGGCAAGAAAACGAAAACGAGAAAGAAAAAGGAGAGCCGTTCGCAAGGCTCTCTCTTCTCCCGTTTCGTAAGCGTGCATTGCGCCGATCCTGGCGCCATCTGTATTCCTTTTTGCGTAGCTTAACTACTCGGTGTTTTTTCCTGTGTTTCTCGCAAAATCTTGGATTTAATCGCTTATTATGCTTTCTCCAACTTCGTCTGCCTCTGATAAGTTGAGTATTATTTCTTTTATGTATAAATGTAGGCTCTTGGTAATTTTTAAAGTGATTAATAGTAATAATCTTTGTTAGAAGAGCCGTTGCCTACCGGAGGCGTCCTGGACGCTGTCGCTCGCTAGGTATGAGTTTTAGTTAGCCAGAGCGACGTTCCCGGCTGTTTTGCTTTAATAATTTTAGCTATTTAGCGTTACATAGGATTTCCTTATTCGTGCTTTTAGTATTGTTTGTTTTGGCGAAGTATTCGCCAATTCTGGCCTACGCTAGACCATGTACCCTAGTCGTTTGGCCCTAGTACTTTCCTGCATGATTTTTGGATTTCCGAGTGTTTTAAAATTTTATTGAAGCTTTAGGCAGTTTTATACATTTAAGATTATATTGATTATTTCCAAGATAGTATACGAGTGAGTTTCGGTGATTTAGGTAATCGATTCTCTTGGTGCCTAGGCTAAGTTGCCTATGGAGCCTTAGTATACTTTCTCATACTCCCCGGTTGCTTTCTTTTCTTCGGAGAAGGTATGCAATCCCTTTCCCTCTGTTTAAGCCTTGGGCTTAACCCTAGTGGTTTATCTGAATTAACTTTCGATACAACTATATTGGGGTGTTACTGTACCTTCCTATTCCAGTAAGTCTGGCTTCAGAGAGGGGCAGAACATCAGAGTTTTTTAGTCTGAGTCTGTGTTTGTCTGGCTTGGGGTAGAGTCTCCCTCGCTAGTCTGACGCAGACATAGGAGGCTTAGCCTCCTTAGGTCACTCCCGAAGGTTTCTGTACGAGATGATTCCTTCTTTTGTGATCTAGCAGACTAGTCCTTGTTGCTGTTCTCGGTGGGAGGATAAGATCCTTTCCCTGGGAGTAGCAACACCTTCCTTGCTTTGGTTCAGTGGGGGTTGGCAAGTGTTGCTGGCCTCCCTCCTTGGATCTCCCTTAGGCTAAGATGAGTTTTCTTGGCTGCGGGTGATTCTTTACTAAAGCAAGGTTGGTAGGACCCTCTTTGTCCCTTCCCCCTCTATCTCTGTAATGGCCTAGCCGTTACAGTACTGTACGTCATTCTACATCTGGACCTAGTATAGGTTAGGATGTGGAATTGACTCAGTCCCTTGCCGACCGGCAAAGGTCTTCTGCTTTGAGTGCTGCCCGGAGCTCCCTTGGTCCCTCATCCATGTCTGTCTGTAGAGCCAGACGGCATTGGTCAGGAAGCCTGAATTAGATTCTCCCCTTCCTTATATGCACTCTTTCGGATTGCCGGGCTTGGAGGTAGTATACTCTCTTATCCTGGCATCCATTCTGTTTTCTTCTAGTGCTGTACCCGACCCGGCTGCCGTCCTATGTGGCCGGCAGCCGGGCAGTCAAAGTTCTCTAGTTCTTTTGCTACTGGCCGGCATCGGTTGTTTACCTTTGCCGGCCAGCTATTGTCACGCCCTTGTCTGCCGGTCGCTATGAGCGGTGGCCGGCAGCCGGGTGCTACCTTGTGTAGTTGCCGGCCGGCAGTCATTGCCGGCCGACATTGGCTGTTGCCGGCCGGCACATGTATTTGAACCAGCGTTCTGCCGCCTTATAGCTGTTAAATAGTATACTTTAAAGCTAGTTATGGTGTGTGCCGGCCGGCGCATTACCTTCTATACTGTACCAGTATTCTTCAGTATAGCATATACTGTAGGAAGAAAACTATAGTATAGTATTGGTACAACACTGTGTTTTCTAACACTTTTGTGTTGTCTTGCACAGCCCTTTGGTGTTGCCTTACAGATAAGAAAGTGAGTTCTTTCTTGTCTATTATCCGGTATTTTAAAATCATATCTTAGGTGTGAGCTCCACCTGTTTCCTCTGGAAATTTTTCATTGGTTACTCTAGGACAGATTAACCATACGATTTTATTATCTGGAAGGCTGCAACAATTGGTTGTGCGGGAAACACAAGTGTGTGTCTTTCCTTTCTGATTTGTTATGCTAAACTGTGCATATCCAGTGATACGTAGTTCACTTGATACTCATGGAAATTTCTTCTCTTTACAGGAGGACCATCCGAAGTGCGGAAGTGTTTTCTGCAACGTCCGCAGTAAGAACTTCTGCGGACATGAGTTATGTAGGAGGCACGCAGCATGCGCTGTCTCCAAGGGTGATCTCCGGTATTGGGACCCTCAGGTATGTACCGTGTGCTCTAACCTGATTACTGAGGCTTTTGATTCCCCTAGGACGGCGGAATCAAGGGATATAGCAAGGGAGAAGCTTCGTACCTGGGTAAGGGGCTTCCAGAAGAACACCTCTGGACCTTATCTTCCAAGTGAGAAGATGAGGGCTTACCTTTTCCCTAGGGCATCAGCTGATGCAGTGATTCCCCAGCCTCAAGAGGAGATCCCCCTAGTTCAGATCCAGGTGGATGCTGAAGTCGCGGTCGCCTTGCAAGACATCCAGTTGGACAACAGGATGTCAGACGTGTCCGAGCGTCTGGAGGAAGACCTCCTGGCAGAAGGCCAGGATGAGGATCAAGCCCCAGACATTGTAGAGGAAGAGGCCGTCGAGGTGTCGGCTGCTCCGGTTCAGATCCCTGAACCTATTCCCTCAACATCGTCCGCTCTCCCAGTAGAGCTGGGACAGGCCCTCTCCTCCATTGTTGGAATGATCCAACAAATGCAGAAGGAGA
The DNA here is from genome assembly GCF_036898095.1 of Palaemon carinicauda. Classification (NCBI taxonomy): domain Eukaryota; kingdom Metazoa; phylum Arthropoda; class Malacostraca; order Decapoda; family Palaemonidae; genus Palaemon; species Palaemon carinicauda. The sequence goes on along the minus strand of NC_090744.1, from coordinate 71,801,623 downwards.
ATAATGAGAAAGCGGCTGCAATGGAACTGCAGATGCAGAAGCTTGCAGCATCACGTGGGCCCCAGAAAAGGCTCAATGTGAAAGACCTTCCCTTGTGCTCAGATGCTAACCCGTGGAGATATGCTGAGCACATGCCGATGACGATTGGAAAGATCGTCATGTCGGATAAGTTGGGTTCAGTTCCCCTAGAGGAGGTGGAATTCTGGCCCTGCAAAGGGTCATATCCGGACTGTTATGTCCGGTTGAGGAAGGAACCAGCTTCAAAGGAGGAGACTGATCCGAAGGAGGTCATAGTGATGGACCATGCTAAGGCTCAAGCTTTGCTTTCATCTTCGATGAAAGAGAGGGGCTTCACGAACTCAAAGGTAGCTGCATTGAGTAAGAAGTTCCCTTCCTTTGTGTCCTCTCCTGCTAGAGCCTTCCCCTTTTTGCAGAAAGGGTTTGTGGCTGTATTAAAAGCAGTCGAGGCTGGCAAGCCTTGCCCCTCCATGGAGGAGTGTAACCCCTTGTCGCTGGCCCTACCTATGGACCACAAGGACTGGAAGGACGTCCATCTTACCTTCTCAGTCGGGAAGTTGGAGGCTGATATTGCCGGACGTCAGTTCGGTGAGAACCTCCCTAAGCTGTCTGACTTTCTTTTGCGGAGAGAGCTCGAGACAAAAGAAAGACTGGCTGCCTCAATGTCTCTTCAGACCACTCTTGAGACGATGGCAAGTGACCCCAAGGTCCATGAAATGTTCATGGTAGTGGCCAAGACTCATCTGGCCACAGTGACGAAGGATCTTTACAGCTTCGTCAGGGCGAAGAGAGCTTGTAGGGAGTTCGTGTTCACCTCGGCTACGGTGAGGCACGAGCCAAGGAAACTAATCTCCTCCAACATTTGGGGCAAAGACCTTTTCCCTAGCGAATCGGTCAAAGAAGTTGTGGATAAGGCCGCCACGGAGAATAGAAACCTTCTCCAGAAGTGGGGCCTGTCTATCAAGAGAAAGTCATTCCCGGATGAGGGTCCCCAACCAAAGAGGAAGACTAAGAGGACTAGGCTACCGTCTCGGCCAGCCAAGCCATTTAGACAACAACAGCAACAGCAATTGCCGATGCCTTCAGTGCCCCAGATGGTGGCACAAACCCCGACCACATTTCAGTGGGTACCCCAGGCCGTGTCGACACAGTCCCCGGCATTCAACCCAACGTTCGAAGGGCAGTCAACTTCCTTTCGAGCAAAGCCTAGAGGAGCAGCCAGAGGCTCGTCTAGGCGCCCCTCAAGGGGAAGGGGATTCAGGGGTGGTCGCGGTCAGGGAGGCAAGACCTCAGGACAGCAGTCCAAGTGAGATGATACCGGTAGGAGGGAGACTTCAAAGTTTTCGGGATCGGTGGACCTTCGATCCCTGGGCCCACAGCCTACTCAAGAATGGACTGGGCTGGAGCTGGTACAGCACTCCACCGCCGTGCCCTCGGTTTTTCCAACACTCCACCCCCGTTCTGGAGTAGTACATCCAAGAACTGTTGGAGAAAAAAGTGATCCGAAGGGTGAAGTCCATCAAATTCCAAGGGAGGCTGTTTTGTGTTCCCAAGAAAGACTCGGAAAAACTCAGAGTCATTCTGGACTTGTCGTCACTCAACAAGTTCATAGTGAACTGCAAGTTCAAGATGCTAACACTGCAACACATAAGGACCTTACTGCCCAAGAGGGCATATACCGTCTCCATAGACTTGTCAGACGCCTATTGGCACGTTCCAATCAACCGTCGACTCTCCCCCTACCTAGGGTTCAAGCTACAACGAAGACTATACGCCTTCAGAGCCATGCCATTCGGGCTAAATATAGCTCCAAGGATCTTCACGAAGCTTGCGAGCGTAGCTCTCAAACAATTACGCCTAAAGGGAATTCAGGTGGTAGCCTACCTGGACGACTGGCTGGTGTGGGCAGCATCCAAGACAGAATGCTTGCAAGCTTCTCTGCATGTGATCCAGTTCCTAGAGTATCTAGGCTTCAAGATCAACAGAAAAAAGTCTCGACTTTCTCCATCTCAAAAGTTCCAGTGGTTGGGAATCCACTGGGACCTAATGTCACACCAATTCTCCATCCCGGCGAAGAAAAGGAAGGAGATAGCTGGTTCTGTCAAGAGACTTCTAGATTCCGAAAGGATATCAAGACGCGAACAGGAAAGAGTACTGGGTTCTCTCCAGTTTGCTTCGGTAACAGACCCGGTGCTAAGAGCACAGCTAAAGGATGCAACCGGAGTTTGGAGAAGTTATGCATCAAACGCGCGAAGAGATCTGAGAAGACCAGTTCCGCTTCGTCTACGTACTCTTCTCAGGCCTTGGTCCCAAGCCAGACATCTAAAGAAGTCGGTACTTCTTCAGCCACCTCCCCCGTCGGTGACGATTCACACAGACGCCTCGAAGGAGGGGTGGGGAGGTCACTCTCATCGGAAAAAGGCCCAAGGGACTTGGTCCAATCTATTCAAGACCTTTCACATAAACTTTCTAGAAGCTATGGCAGTGCTCCTTACCTTAAAGAAAGTCTCCCCGCGTCACTCGATCCACATAAGGTTGGTGCTGGACAGCGAGGTAGTTGTGAGATGCTTGAATCGACAAGGATCAAGGTCGCTAACTCTCAACCAGGTGATGTTGGCCATCTTCCGATTGGCGGAAAAGAAGAAGTGGTACCTGTCGGCAGTTCACCTTCAAGGAGTCCGCAATGTGACAGCGGACGCTCTATCCAGGTTCACACCGATAGAGTCGGAATGGTCCCTAGATGCAGGATCGTTCTCCTTCATCTTGAGTCAAGTCCCAGAACTGCAGATAGACCTCTTTGCGACGAAAGACAACAAGAAGTTGCCCCTGTACGTGTCCCCGTACGAGGACCCCTTATCGGAAGCAGTGGACGCGATGTCCCTCGACTGGAACAGATGGTCCAGGATTTATCTGTTCCCTCCTCACAACCTTCTGTTGAGGGTCCTCAACAAACTGAGATCCTTCAAGGGGGTAGCGGCAATAGTGGCCCACAAGTGGCCGAACAGCGTGTTGTTCCCCCTGGCATATGAACTACGGTTGAAGTTTCTACGGCTACCAGATCCAGTTCTGACCCAGCGAGTCCAGAAGTCGACTGTCTGCGCTTCATTACAGAAAACCCGGACCCTGCAGCTCATGATTTTCTCTCCCTAGCGGTGAGAAAGCGTTTCGGGATTTCGAAAGCCAGCATAGACTTCCTAGAGGAATATAAGTGCAAATCTACTAGAAGGCAATATGAGTCATCTTGGAGAAAATGGGTGGCCTTTGTCAAGGCAAAGAATCTGCAGGAGATCTCGATGGACTTCTGCTTATCTTTCTTCATCCTCCTCCATGGTCAAGGGTTGGCAGCTAACACGATTTCAACGTGTAAGTCTGCTTTGACAAGACCCATTCTATATGCCTTCCAGGTCGACCTCGCTAACGAGATCTTTAATAAAGTTCCGAAAGCCTGCGCTAGGCTCAGACCTTCAGCACCTCCAAAGCCCATTTCATGGTCTTTAGATAAAGTTCTTCATTTCGCTTCTCTGTTGAACAATGAGGAGTGTGCGTTAAAGGATTTGACCCAAAAAGTTATTTTCCTATTTGCACTCGCTTCGGGGGCCAGGGTTAGTGAGATTGTAGCCCTCTCGAGAGAGGAAGGTCGTGTTCAGTTCCTGGATGGAGGAGAACTGAACCTGTTTCCGGATCCTACGTTTCTCGCCAAGAATGAGTTACCCACCAACAGGTGGGGTCCCTGGAGAATCTGCCCTCTGAAAGAAGATGCATCTCTATGTCCAGTAGAATGCCTAAAGGTCTATCTTCGTAGAACTTCAGACTTCAAGGGTGGTCAACTATTCAGGGGAGAAACATCAGGCTCAAATTTATCACTGAAACAACTCAGGGCGAAAATCACATATTTTAATCCCAGAGCGGATCCTGACAGTACACCCGCAGGTCACGATCCGAGGAAAGTTGCCTCATCCTTAAATTTCTTTAATTGTATGGATTTTGAACATCTTCGTTCATACACTGGCTGGAAGTCTTCCAGAGTGTTCTTTCGCCACTATGCGAAGCAAGTGGAGCAACTAAAGAGATCTGTGGTAGCAGTGGGTTGCGTCGTTAACCCTGCTGTTTAACTCTGCGAGGAACAGTGGTTTTAATTGGGACGATTAATTCCAGGGTGAGTGTGTAGTTACATACTGTGCTACAAACTAAGTGAGGGCACCGAGTTGCCCACGTTGACTGTTCCACTTCCAAAGGTGAACCTGGCATAAGTGCAGACATGTGTGCCGAGCGTTTCTAACGCTAATGTGACTGATTAGTAATACAGACTTTTATGACTTTGATACCTCGGTATGTTAAAAGTGGCACTAATGTTTTTCTTTCAGATAAACAAGTTTCTGTTTACTATCATACTTATGCTTAAAGTTTTGGTTATCCTCCTCTTATATATATATATATAATTGTTCTTGAGAACCTTGCGTCTCCTTCACCTGTGTCAATTTATTGGTATAATTGAGCATTCATTCTATGTATATTTATCTGGGATAATTCTAATAGATTGTTCCTTTATGCAAGCTAATGTTGCATTGGTTTATGCTTTCCCTTAGCGGGAGGACTCCATCCCATAAGGGGACGGTGGCGGATTTACAAGTTTCCTCCTATGCGGATATAAACCTTTGTCCAATACAAGTATTGAGTGGAGAACTGGTCGATATTTCATATTGACGCAGTGGTTCTTTACAAACTATGCTTTACTTAATATAGGGTGAGACCACTATATTGGCTTGCCTGGTATTCATACATAGGTATATGTACTCTTCGAGACTTTTCCAGAGTCTAGTAGGATTCTTCCCTGTAGGGGGCAGGAAGCTCTAACATGGTTTATGGTTAGTTGAAAAGATGTATAACGGTAACATCTGAGGTCTCTAGGTCTAGTCGACCGGGGAAATACCTCTGGGGAGTACGGCACGTTCTGAGAATCCACAGATACAGTAATGCTCTGGTATACTTCCATCAGGACGACATGGCTTGAGCCCAAAAAACGGATTTTGAGCGAAGCGAAAAATCTATTTTTGGGTGAGATGGCCATGTTGTCCTGATGGACCCGCCCTTCCCTTTCTATGAAACGGCTGTAGGACCCCTCCCTACATACAGTATCTGTAGCACCTCGTGTATTGCTACAAGGAATACAGATGGCGCCAGGATCGGCGCAATGCACGCTTACGAAACGGGAGAAGAGAGAGCCTTGCGAACGGCTCTCCTTTTTCTTTCTCGTTTTCGTTTTCTTGCCAATTGACCCCTTCGAAGTGTTATCTCTGTTCGGGTTGCAGATTGCCATGTGGCGTGTCAAGAATACGTCCTCTGATATTTCGCGATATCCCTGGTACTTTCATTAGGGATATTCGCTCCAGGAGTTAGAATTCTGGGTACCTTAAGGTAAATTCTCTGGGAATATCGCCGTAGTTGTAATATACCCTAGGAAGCTACCCTATAGGAACTTCCATCAGGACGACATGGCCATCTCACCCAAAAATAGATTTTTCGCTTCGCTCAAAATCCGTTATATACACACATATAGATGTAGATATATTTGCACACATATATATTATGAATATATATATATATATATATATATATATATATATATATATATATATATATATATATATATATATATATATATATATATATATATATATATATATATATATATACAATGGAACCTCTAGATTGGATCTTAATGTGTTCCGGGACCTGCTTCGTATGTTAAAACAATCGTATGTTGGAGCAAATATTCCCATAAGAATACGCTGTAATTTGTATAATTCGTTCTACAGCCCAACAACCTATGATAACTCCTTAATAAATTTCTGCACATAATTACACATATATAAGAGAGATGTAAAAAAGAATAATTATAAAAAAAATAATGAATAAAAAAGAGGTTTTTATTGTAACTTTACCTCAGAGACAGGCTAACGCAGGTCTAGGATATTCTACGCAGGAGGTGACGGAGGGTCGGCGAGGAGGTAGAGATGGTGACTGCGATAATGTACCGTAACTTACTCTAACTTACACTACATGAACTTTAACCTAACTTAGCTTATATATTTTTTATTTTATTTTTATATTTTTCTTTTTTTTTTAGATTTTTTTCCTTTTTCATTTTTAATTTTCATCACTTTCACTCAATTCAATCTTAGTTTTCTTTGCTTCACTTTGATCCCCTTCGATGGTGTGACTGCTTTAACCCTGGATAGGTACGATGGGTCGTTCGCGACCCCGAGCGTCAAAAAAAAACAGGTTTTTCTCACGTGACTCACCCCCGTGACTGAATTTGTGGGTGATCGACCTGCAGGAGGTGTCTCCCCTACACGCTCTAGTAGTGTCCAGATGTGCATTGCTGTAGCTGTACTCCTTCCCCGATTTCTGAGACGCGTCGGGGTCGAGCGCGACCGAGTTTACCCTTCTAAGGTAGTTTGCATAATTATCAAAGTTATTACGTATTATGAAATTGTCGTAGAATGGTGCAACTTGTATAGGTTATCAGTTGTGGAAAGTCTTGGTGGATTGTTTGGCTACCATGTGCATGATTTTTTTTTTAGTTAAAATGTCGTTCATCACCACGAGGACCATTTTACCGCGAGTGCCCCTTTTTCATTTTTTTTCATTTTTTTGCCAAGTCATTTTTCCGTAAGATATTGCCAAATAGTGTCGTAAAACTTTTGCTTGTTTAGTGTTGGAAAGTGTGTCTAGATGATCTGGCTACCCATGCATGACTTTGTTTTAGTCAGATACGACGTAGTTATTGGTATATTGGGTATTTAACTGCGGTTACCAATTTCTGTTTTTTTTCAATATTTGTAAAAATTACTACGTAGTAAGGAATTGCCGTATATTATTCATTTTTTTTTCATGTTTATGTGTTAGAAAGTGTGCCTTGATGGTTGGGCTAACACGTGCATGTCTTTTTTTTTATCTGAGATGCCGTATATTAGAATGTCGGGCATTTTACCGCGAGTACCCCTTTTTCATTTTTTTTCATTTTTTTGCCAAGTCATTTTTCCGTAAGATATTGCGAAATAGTGTCGTAAAACTTTTGCTTTTTTAGTGTTGGAAAGTGTGTCTAGATGATCTGGCTACCCATGCGTGATTTTGTTTTTGTCAGATACGATGTAGTTATTGGTATATTGGGTATTTAACTGCGGTTGCCAATTTGTTTTTTTTTCAATATTTGTAAAAATTTACTACGTAGTAAGGAATTGCCGTATATTATTGATTTTTTTTTCATGTTTATGTGTTAGAAAGTGTGCCTTCATGGTTGGGCTAACACGTGCATGTCTTTTTTTTTATCTGAGATGCCGTATATTAGAATGTTGGGCATTTTTCCGCGAGTGCCCCTTTTTATTTGTTTTGCATTTTTTTGCTTAGTCATGTTACCGTAAGGAATTGGCAAGTAGTGTCGCAAAACTTATATTTTTATAGTGTTGGAAAGTGTTTCTAGATGATCTGGCTACCCATGTCTATTTTTTTTTTAGCCAGATATGGCGTATATATAAGTATGTGTTCGATTTTCCTGTGATTGCCATTTTTTCGTTTTTTCCCATTTCTTTCAAAATTACTACGTACTAAGGAACTATCACAGAGTAATGATTCATTTATATGTCTATTTGTCGGAAAATGTGCCTTGATGGTTTGCCTAGCACGTGGCTGAAATTTTTTTTTTCTGAAATGCCGTATATTAGAATGGCCATTTTTCCACGAGTGCCCCTTTTTATTTGTTTTGCATTTTTTTGCTTAGTCATGTTACCGTAAGGAATTGGCAAGTAGTGTCGCAAAACTTATAATTTTATAGTGTTGGAAAGTGTTTCTAGATGATCTGGCTACCCATGCCTATCTTTTTTTTTTTTTTAGCCAGATATGGCGTATATATAGGTATGTGTTCGATTTTCCTGTGATTGCCATTTTTTCGTTTTTTCCCATTTCTTTCAAAATTACTACGTACTAAGGAACTATCACAGAGTAATGATTCATTTAGATGTTTATTTGTCGGAAAATGTGCCTTGATGGTTTGCCTAGCACGTGGCTGAATTTTTTTTTTCTGAAATGCCGTATATTAGAATGTTAGCCATTTTTCCGCGAGTGCCCCTTTTTATTTGTTTTGCATTTTTTCGCTTAGTC
>NC_090744.1:71774320-71781820 GCF_036898095.1 Palaemon carinicauda | reverse complement strand
CTTACAAACTAAAGTCTTAGATGGCACATTCCAAAGAATCTGAATGACTTGGGAAACATTTTACAGTAAAGTATACTAAGTATTACAAAATGGTGCAATCTAGGAATATCTAAAGGGCAATGATAGATCTAGCAGTCAATCTAATATTCTAAAATTACCGATGAGTTTTGGAATTTTCTTCTTATTCGACTAAAGCTTTTCCCGCTATGCAGGGTCACTATTTCTTGTAAGCCGTTTCAAATTTCTTCTATCTCCGATGCCATCCGTTGTGAGATCTTTCTCCTCCATATCTGCTGTTACACACTCCATCCACCTTCTATTTGGTCACCCTCTCCTCCTCCTCCTACCTGGAACATCCATCTCCAACAACCTCCTCCCAACATACACCTGGTCTCTCTTTATTATGTGCCCAAAACAGCGGAGTCTCTTTTCTTGGATTTTCTTTGACGCCTCTGTAACCTTTGTTGTTCCCCTTACCATGCCATTCCTAACCTTATCCAGTCTCATGATTCCAACCAACCATCTTAGCATTCTCAACTCTGCAACATTCATTTTCTTCTCAAAGATCTTTTCCATGGGCCAGGTCTCTGCACCATATACCATGGCAGGTCTCACTAAAGTTTTATGTACCTTTCCCTTCAACTTTAAGTTTATCCTTCGATCACACAACACTCCCGACACCCTTTTTTTTTATTATTTCATCCAGCTTGAATTATTCTACTGTTCACTATCATTTGGAGCTCTGCTTTCTCCTCTACATATGGCCCTAGGTACTTGAATTTTTCTGTCCTCTTTATTATTTCAGCCAGCAAATTTGTCATTTGATTGGTTCTGTGGGTTGCAACACATATACTCTGTTTTTATTCTACTGATCTTTAGCCCTCTGCTCTCCAATTCCTCTCTCCATCTCTCCAGCTTCCCCTCCAATCCTTCTCTGGTTTCATCACACACAACTATATCATCTGCAAACAGCATAGTCCATGGTGACTGTTCCTTCAATCTTTCAGTAATTACATCCATTACTATATCACACATGTAGGGGCTAGATGACGACCCCTGGTGTAACCCAACCCTAACTTCAAACGTCTCAGTCAAACCAACACTCGTTCTTATTTGTATGTTTGCTCCTTCATACATATCTCTGATCAGTCTAACATATTTCTCTGGTGTTCCCTTCTCTCTCAGACAACTCCATATATCCTGCTGTGGAACTCTATCATAAGCCTTCTTTCAGTCAATAAATATTATATGTAATTCCTATTGGCCTTCTCTATATTTTTCCATCCACTGCCTTTGTGCAAACATTGCATCCATCATGCTTCTGCCTGTTATAAATCAAACTGCTCTTCTCCAATCTTGGTCTCTTCCCTTATCCTATGCTTTATAATACTTTCCCAAAGCTTTGTTGTATGTGTGAGGAGCTTGATTGCCCTATAATTATTACAATTTTGTACATCCCATTTTCTTTGAATATGGGTATTACAAAGCTATTCCTCCCCATTCTGAGCATCTATTCTTTATGGTGTATCTTCTTCATCAGATCCCACAGCATATTATCCGCTTCAAATTCACCCAAGAATTTCCAGACTTCCACCGGTGTCTCATCAGGTCCCGCAGCTTTTCCATTTTTGATATTGCTGAGGGCAACCATAATTTCTTCTATATCTATATCTCTTAGCATTCCTAAATTTGGATTTCCATCTTAAATTATAGATCTCAGATTTTTTCCATTTAGCAATATCTCAAAATACTGCTTCCAGCTTCCCTTTATATCACGTGAGCTACACATTACTAATCCATCCTCCTTTACCTACTTAATGTAGGTAATATCTTTGGTCGCTTTATTTCTTCCTTTATCAATCTTGTAAATCTTCTTTTGACCCTCCTTTGTGTCCAAATCTTCATATCCATTATCCAATCCTTGTTGTTTTGACAGTCCCAGCGCCACTTTAGCTTCTTTCTTTGTTAATCTACTTCTCTCCTCATCTTCTGCAGTGCCTGTTTCATCATACCTCTTCTTTGTGTTTCTCTTTATCTTGCTTTTCTCTTGTACATAATTATTCCATCAACAAGTTTCTTTGTCTCTTGGCCCTTTTCCTATTGATATTCCTAAAACTCCTTTGCCAACTCTTTTCAGAATACTGCGGTTCTCTTCCCAACACTCATCCACATCCTCATAATCCCTGGTGCCAAGCTCAACTAAAACTCTCTATATGAATCTATCCCTATATTCTGGTTCTTTCATCTTCCACTATCTTATGTTTGGAATAATTTCTTGCCTACCTCTTATTGTTCTATTCCTATCCCAGTCTACTGCCAAGAGTCTATGCTGGGGGGTTGGGGGTCACAGCTTCTCCTAGGAATATTTTACCGTTTCTTATCACATTTTAATACACCCTTCTACCTATACAAAATCAATTTGGAATTTTTGCCCACCACTTTTATACATTGTACGCAAGATGCTTTGGTTGTTTTTAGAAGAAAGTGTTGATTACTCTCATATCAAAGGCTATTGCAAAGTCCATAACCCTTTTACCATCTTGATTCCGATCTCCCAAAGTCCAACCTCTACGTATTCTTTCCAGGCCCTGGTTATTTCTTCCTACATGACCATTTAGGTCTCCTCCTATCATTAACAGTTCTTCATTTTGTATGTTTATCATTTCCTTTTCCAGTTGTCTCCAAAATATCGTCTTTTTCCTCCTCTGTACAACCTGTCTGAGGTGCATACATACTGATAACATTTAGTATTTCTCCATCCTATTCTAGTTTCATACCCATAATTCTATCATAGTCTTTTCTCCTCTACACAACTCTTCAGTTTCCCCGTTAGTATGATTCCAACTCCATTCCTTCCTCATTATGTGCATCCACTAAAAAATAGTTTATACCCTACTCCAATATCTTTGGCTTTATTTCCCTTCCATCTTGTCTCCTGCACGCAAAATCTGGACTTTCCTCCTCTCCATCATATCGGTAACTTCTCCTCCACGTCCTGTCATGTTTCTAACGTTCAAGGTGCCAATAATAATCAAATTTGGGGCAACTGCATTCGCCCACTTTGCAGTAGCCCTTGCCTATTTCTCGCAGAGTTAGGGAATAAAATTTTAACTGAAGTACAGCAACACATAAACCCCCTGCTAATACCACACTATGATCCATTACACAACATTGTCAGTAGATGTGGATGAGGCTCTCGCCATAGGAGAGAGATTGAGTGCAGGGTACTTGGCCAAACTTTGTAACGGTTTTAATAACCCACTGATGAAAAATTTTGTCATCATGGAGTCTTTGAAGAAGAGAATGAAAGTAGGTGATACAAATGTTTATGATATAGAAAAACTGTATGCTCGTCTATTTGTCATTTCGTAGAACAGAAACATTCATCTTAATGAGCTTTCCAATTATGAGCTTTCATGTATACATCATTACTCTTTGATGATTACGGAGACCTACAGAAAGGATTGAAAACTATTTTACTACATATGTTAGCTTCTTTTTACTGAAGATTTGCAAGTACCGCTTGATGCCCTGTTGATTATTACAGTATTATTATTATTATTATTATTATTATTATTATTATTATTATTATTATTATTATTATTATTATTATTACTTGCTAAGCTACAACCCTAATTGGAAAAGCAGGATGTTATAAGCCCAAGGGCTCCAACTGGGATAATAGCCCAGTGAGGAAAGGAAATATGGAAAAACTAGAAGAGATGTTTAGGAACAATAATAACATGAAAATAAATCTTTCATTTATAAACTATAGAAACTTGAAAATAACAAGAGGATAGAAACTTCAAAATAACAATAAGAGAAGAAACAAGATAGAATAGTGTTCCCGAGAGTACCCTCAAGCAAGAGATCTCTAACCCCATACAGTGGAAGACCATGGTACAGAAGTCATGGGACTACATAGGACTAGAGAACAATGGTTTGATTTTACATGAGCTGCTTTCAATAGCTAAAGTCTCTCTCCTCCCCTTGCCAAGAGGAAAGTAGCCACAGATCAATTACAGTGCAGTAGTTAATGTCTTGAGAGAAGAAAAATTGTTTGGTAATTTCCGTGTTGTCAAGTGTATGAGGAAGGAGAAGAATGTATAAAAAATAGGCCAGACTATTCTGTGTATGTGTCGGCAAAGATGAAATGAGCCGTAACAAGATAAAGAAATCCAATGTAGTACTGTCTGGCTAGTCAAAGGACCCAAAAACTCTCAAGCGGTAGTATCTCAACGTGTGGCTGGTGCCTTGGCCAACCTACTAATTGATGGAAATAAAGTCATATACCACACTTTGTGGCCAAAGAATGTGACCATGTTTAAATTTGCCAAGAGATTCGTTGATTTATTCACCCGACCATATGAAACTGTTATTATATTTGATTGTTACAACCAAAACTCGATAAAGTCTTATGAACGGTTGAGGAGTGCAAACGGCAATGTTCCCAATGTCAATCAATTAGATGTGAGACTGTTCTACCTGATAGAGGAGTAACCAAAATAAAAAATCATTGATCAATTTCATATGTGACATAGAAGATAGTCATCAGGAAGTAGATGTAACCATTATCAGTTATCTTCTCAAGCTACATGAAAGTAAAAGCCATATCCAGGTTCAAGCTGATAATACAGACATTTTTGTCATGTTGCTATATTTCTACAGGACCCATGAACCACTTGCTCATGAGACAATGAAAAAGTATGATGGAAAGATAATTGACATTAAGTCAAAAGCTGAGAAGTTGAGAGAGAAGGGTTTAGACCTGCTGGCACCCCATGCACTGTCTGGATATGACAGTGTTTCATACCCCTTTGTCAAAGGAAAAATAACTGCTATCAACTTTCTTCTCAACTCCAAAGGGAATTTGCAAATCCCCTGGCTCCTGAAGAAGTATGGATTAAAGAAGGTCTCTGCTTCATAGCAAGCTTATATGGAGAAACAGGGTTAACATCTCCAGCAAATCTGAGGTATTCAATATTCATCAAAAAGAAAGAACCGCTCAAGGTAAAAGATGATGCTGCAGTTCAACACACCAGGTTCTGATCTGTAGGGTAACAGATCAGAGGGCACCCCCAGATACTGATATAACTCAGTATGGTTGGAAGATTGAAAAAGATATGCTAACTCCTGTTTCTGGTACTTCAACTATTCTGCCACCTTCAGTTCTTCAAAGTATTGCTTGCAACGCAAATCATCACACCCATATTCAAGCCAAGGATGCAGCTGCCATATAAGTGCCCTATCCTATACTTCATACTGTAAGTGTGGTACTGATGGCAGCTGTGCAAAAAAAGCACACAAAATCCATACAGCCTTGCAGTCAGTTTGAGGACCACAACAATGCAGATGATGATTATGGTGATGATTGAGAAAATTATAATTACTGAATACAAATTTTGTTAAAGACACTGCACATGCATAGCCTCTTTTCGATGTGCATACTACAATTATCCACATATATTGAGTGTTTCAAATGTCTCAACTCGTCTATTAGAAGAGCAACGGCCTCTGGGTGCCTTTTTTTATCGATAACCGACTCAAAATAAAACTTATTTTGTTAGGTGAATAAAACATTTTCCCAAAGGATGTCAAGGCAGCACTCGCTAAATTCTAATAATATAGGTACTGGAAAATAGTTTTATGAAAAAATAAAATTGTAATCATACACTAAGTCATAACTATGGCTAGAATCTGGGACTGTCTCCTTGACTACCAGAAGGTTAAAGTAATATATCCCATATTGCACGTGAAGGTGAGAAAGGAGAACTGTTCTTTCATGAATTTAAGAAAAGTAAAGTATTCTGATGACAAAATAATAAAGGGTTGGAAAAATCTTTTAACAAAAGCTCAAAGGAGGTTAGATATGAATCCTAATGATGTAAGCAGTAGAGAGGCAATGGTACAAATTGCAGAAGGTACTTCTGAAATACATTATAGGACTTATCTTTAATGAAGTCTATGAGCAGTGCATGGAATGCTGTGAATAAAGTAAGAAGGATCACAAGGAAAAATATTGTGCCTTATGACCCAAAAGGAATGGCAAATGAACTAACGAAAAAATGAGCATCTGCCTCTAGTTTTAGTAATTTACCATATAATGTTCAGTTATCGTTCACGTAACTGTCATTCAAAGAGACATCAGTTAGTAAGAATGCAAATGGATATTATTGATGAGACATGTTGGCCTTTAATGAGTACAGAAGATGAAATGTTGTTGGGAATTAGGATAGGTGGGTCGACTGGTACTTGGGAAGATTGGGTAACACATGAAATGATTAATTGTCTTATAAAAATGGAGTCTAGCCCACTACTTGATTTGATCAATCTTTGTTTCAACTGGCAAAGTAACCCATAAAATGGAAATTTACATTTCTTGTAGACTACCTGCGCCTAAGAGTAATAGTGAATATCAACCCATATCATCAACATCTTGCATATGTAAACTAATGGCAAGGATGATTGTTAATAGAATACCTCTCTCAGAATCTGTATGGTTTTATTGAGGGTCTCAGAGGTTATAACAAATTGTGTTTTAAGAGTGTTGTGCAATAGCAATGCACAATGCAGGACATATATTCATCTCACTGGAGCATTTGACAGAGCAAAGAAAGATGTCATACCTGAAGATCTTGTAAATAAAGGAAGTAAGGGATCATTGCTAGGGTGGATTGAAAGTTATTTATGCGGAAGGAGGGCCAAGGTTTGGATTCAAGGGTACGAGTCTGAAGGAATGGATCGGATTGCAAGGCACTCTTTTTCCTAGCGGTACAGAAGTTGTGATATACGCTAATGACATGATAATCCAGTACACAAATGAGTTTGTTTTGCAAGAGGCTTTTACTGACCTACATAATTTATGCTTACACACGGGATTAGTTATTAATGAGAATAATAGTAAAATTCAATCACGTTCTCCAATTAGAAAAAAGATATCATTCAATGTAAGGCAGCTGGAAACGGTAGGAACTTATAAATATCTTGGTATGAATATTGGCTTTCATGGAAGTTTGGATGAGGTGAATTATGTTAGAAATATTTGTCTAGCAAGATTAAGACCGTTGCAGGTATTGGCTAACCGAGGCAATGGTGCCGGTATACTCATATGGCGGAATGTTGTACATAGCCACAATTCCTTCAATTATTGTTTATGCAGCCCCAATGCTAATTTGCTATTCAGAGAGATAATTAAAAAACTTAAAAATGATACAAAATCAAACAATGCGCCTAATACTAGGTTATATCATGAGCAAACGCACTGATATTGTGAGAATGGAGTTAAATCTTCCAAGTATCTCTAAAAGAGTTCAAGTATCTCTGAAAGAGTTCAAGAAATAGCAGTCCTAGGTATAAGGGGAGATGAGATTTAAAAAAAAAAAAAACATTGATATGAGGTATGGTAACTATGGAATCTCGAATAGACCTATTGGTCATATAAGAAAGTTAGTTAGGATATTTTTTAAATATGACGTTGGTAAATACGGTGTTATATTAGAA
>NC_090744.1:71751820-71769320 GCF_036898095.1 Palaemon carinicauda | reverse complement strand
GGATATTATTTCATTGTCATACCATGACTCATGTCCATACAGTAACACCGATCTCACTTAACTGATATATAGCGTGATTTTTATATGCAATTTCAGGTGATTTGATTTCCAAATTTTACCTAACTTAGCCATTGTCTGATCTTCTTTTTATTCTAAATTTCCTGTATTAGATATCATACTTCCTAAATATTTAACTGATTCCACGTCATCAATTCTTTCTTCTTCCAATGATATTTCATCCATTGCATATTCAGTTCTCAGCATATCTGTCTTTCCACTATTGATCTTAAGCCCAACCTCATGTGATATTTCATGCATTCTGGTAAGTAAGCGTTGCAAGTCCTGTGGTGTTCTAGTAATAAGGACAGCGTCAACAGCATAATCTAGGTCACCTAATTTCCTCTTACCGATCTAGTCCAATCCTTCCATACCAGCCCTAACTGTTATATGCATTAGAAAATCCATGAGGAGGATAAACAACAGAGGCAACAACAAATTCGCTTTGATTACTCCCCTTTCCACTGGATATTTAATTGATAGGACTCCACTAACTTTAACTTTGTATCTGTTAAGCTCGTGAACAGACTTAATGATAGTACTGTATATTTTCATGACAACTGACGCAAGTGTGATGCCTCTGTAGTTATTGTCAGATTTCCTATTTCTGCCATTTTCACCAACATTCCCAACTCACATTCATCAGGTTTTGCCTCTTCACGCCACATTCTACTAAATAATCTTGTAAGTATTCTGGGAGTCACTTCATGTTCGGCCAATATCATCTCAGCAGTTATTCCATCCTCTCCAGGGAATTTCCATCTCTTTAGTTAATTTTTATAGATGACTTCGACTTCAAACACTGAATTCATTCATGGGCATATCAAGGTCTTCCTAAGTTTCAGTTATATCAATCAAATCATTCCCTTTATATCTCCTATTCAAGACCTCACTAAAGTGTTCTATTCGACGATATCTATCCCCATCTTCTGTTGTTATAACATATCTGTTATATGCTTCTTCTTCTTTTCCCTAGTAGAAATTTCACTAATAAACATGTGAGCAATTCTTATACCATATATAGTTACACCCTGAATTCATAGTTTTGTCAGCCTCATTTGCTTTCCTATCTAAATATTCTCTCCAGTCATTCCTGTTTTTTTTTTATTATTACTTTTTTTTTTTTACTCTGCCCTCAATACTAGAATACTTAGCATGATCTATCTTATAATTTTCATTATTTTCATTACTGATAAAAACTTTCAACAATCAATATTTGTCTCCGTCTCATTTTTATAGTATTCAAAGTATCATTTGATATCCATGGTTATCTCCTTATAACTACATGTCTCAAATCATCACTACTAATTGACTGATATATGTTCCTAAAATCACACAATTTTTTATTAATTGTAGGCTCCTCGTCTCTTAAAATCTCTAAGACTGCAAAACGATTCCTACATTTAACTGAAAAGGTTTCAGACTTTATTGTATTAATATATATGGCTTATTTGATATATATATATATATATATATATATATATATATATATATATATATATATATATATATATATATATATATATATATATATATATATATATATATATATATATATATATATATATATTTGGGGTCAGGCCATGTCGTCCTGATGGAAGTTCCTTCATTAGTAGCTTCCTAGATTATATTTGACTACAGTGATATATCCCAGAGAATTTACCAAAGGTATCCAGAATTCTAACTCCTGGAGCGAATATCCCTTAAAATTGGATAACGCGTAATCAGAGGACGTATTCTTGACATGTCTCATAGTTATCTACACCCCTAATAGCGATTCCGCTTCGAGGCGGAAAAAGTAGCAAGAATATAGGAGAGTCGTTAAAGAGACAACGCTCTCGACACTCCTACTGTACTGTAAATAGTGCACCGAATCGCCACCGCGAGGCGCCACCAAGCCATTCTTTCTCTTGTAGCTTCGTTGACCGGTGTTATCCCGTGTTATCTCTCGTTATTTTGAAGTTATTTGTCGCCATGATGTCTTCACCAGCCTCATCAGCTTCTGGAAAGTTAAGTAATATCTTTGAATTTTGTAAATGTAAGCTCTTGCCAGTTTTACTCTTCGATTGAGATCGTAATTTAAGTAACAAGAGCTGTTGCCAGCCGGATGGTGTCATGAACACGGTCGTTCTTCCTGTACATCTAGTTAGCCAAAACGACTTTCCCGGCATTATTTGCTTTAATAACTTTAGCTATTTAGTATTTTAGCTAGGGATTTTTATATTATGTCATTGTTGTCGTGGATTTGGCTATTCATGTTCGAGCCTTATGAGTGCTAGGCTTCCTAGCCTAGGCACCTACACACTTCATGCATGATATAACCTTCCTGGTAAAGTTTTATTGAAGCTCAGACAATATTTTATACAATTAAGATAGTACTGCATAAATTTTCCTCTCCCAAGATAGTATACAAGAGAGTTTCGGTGAACGATTCTCTATGCTCCTAGACTTACTAGCCTAGGGGCTTTAGTATACTTTCATACATGTCCCCAATTGCTCTTGTATTGTCTTCTAAGGTGAGGTTGATGCCTCCTATACCTTCTAAGTCGATACCAATCTCTTGGCGAGATTTAAGAGCAATTCCCCTTCCCTCTGATAAGCCTAGGCTACCCTCAGTTAGCTTTGCTGTGAACTGAGTTCTGACAAAGTTTACTGGGGTGTTTCGTTTCCTTCTCTTAACCACTGAGTCGGTTTTAGAGTTAGAACGGGAAATCAGAGTAAAGTCTGTTTTAGGCATCTTACTGTCTCGGTGAAATGATTTCCCAAGTCAGGTTAAGTTGTCTAAACAGGAGGCTAGGCCTCCCTAGACCATACGTGGAGGTTTTTGTTTTACAATTCCTCCTTCCTCGGTCTAGCAGACAGTCCTGTGCTAGTGATCTTAGACCGAAGAAATTATTTCTTCATTGTCTAAGATACCTAGTACGAGATTCTGTTCTCTTGCGAGATTGTGTCCTATGGCCGCTTTCTCACTTGACTAACCCAACCGGGGGAAATGATTTCCCCTACTTGAGGTTACCTTATGAGATCAGAATCCTTTAAGTTGGGTAATGCCTTCGGGTATTACCTTACTTATAGGACTTTTCCCCCCTTCCCCGCTGTCTCTTTTGTGTTGGATGAACCATCACCCTCCCTGGCCATCATTCTATATTTGACCCTAAGGGTAATCTATAGAACTGGCCTGAGGTTCCCTGTCTGCTGCTGGCAGGTACCTTCATAATCATTAGAGTGTTCTTCAGTCTTCCCTTGGACTGCCTTCCATAGCCCATATGGATGGGATATGGTTTGGTGGAAGCCTGAATATAATTCCCCCTCCCACTTGAACCCTCATTCGGGATGAAGGCCGGCAAGGCTGAGCCTTTGCCCTCCTCCATCCTCTCTCTTTTTCTCTACCTTTCTTTATACTGGGCCGGCCGCTGGCAGCTTATAGCTGTCGGCGGCCATGTTGGTTGTGTGTCAGCCGGCAGTTACTCTGCCGCCACTTGCCGGGGGTATCGCTGAGCGATAACCCAATGACATTAAACATACTATGACCAGTGTCCAGCAACTAAGTTGTCGGCCAGCAGTCGGCCATCTAAAGTATAGATCTGAAGACAGTAACTGCCTTCAATAGCCCAGAATAGGCCGGCATATGTAGGCAAGGCCGGCATATTCCGGCAGGCCCGGCATATGTCGTCAGGCCCGGCATGTGCCGGCAGGTCCGGCATGTGTCGGCAGGCCCGGCATGTGCCGGCAGGCCCGGCATGTGCCGGCAGTCCCGGCATGTGCCGGCAGGCCCGGCAGGTCTGGCGGCATACCGCCGCCAGTCAGTGCTGTAGCCCAAAAAAGTTTTTTTTTTTTTTTCTTTCTTTTTTTTCCAACCTACAAGGTGCTTCATGGGCAGCCTATTGTGAGACCATCACATATAAGAGAATGATCCTCTCTACCACTTAATGGCTATCAACCATTAATTTACCCCCAATATTGAACCTGGGACATTGTGTTAAGAAGACACTTTCTATCAAAGGATATTATATTCCCATACAAAATTTATTAAGAATTTATTGTTCAATATTAGAGGAGGTCATAGCAATGGGCTGGACAGGAAACACAAGTAGGTGTCTTTCCTATCTTGTAGCTTACTCTATCCAAGCTAATATTTTGAAAAAAAAAAAAAAAAAAAAAATATGTATGCTGAAATCTGAGAATTTCACCGAATACTTATATGCTTTCTTTCTTTACAGGAGGAGCATCCCAAGTGCGGGAACAGTTTTTGCAGAGTCCGTAGCAAGAATTTCTACGGCCATGACGTGTGCAGGGCCCATGCTCGCTGCGCAGTCACCCAGGGGGCTCTCAAATACTGGGACCCACAGGTATGTACCGTTTGTGACAAACTGGTAAAAGAGGCTTTTGATGATCAAGAGTCAACTGAGTCAAGGGATGCAGCAAGGGACACGCTGCGAAAATGGGTCAGGGGTTTTCAATAGAACATCTCTGGCCCATACCTTCCTAATGAGAGGATGAGGGACTGTCTTTTCCTAGGGCATCTGCGGATGCAATCATTCCCCAGGCTCAACCCGAGATTCCCCTAGTACAGATTCCGATGGAATCTGTTGTTTCGGACGCCTTGAAGGGCATCCATTTAGATGACAACATGTCGGTTGTCTCAGAGGAGACTGAGAACAATCTCCTACTGGAGGAACTGGAGCAGGAGGATGACGTACCTCCTGAGCCTGAAGTCTATAAGACCGAAACGATTTCGGTATCTTCAGCCACGGTGACTGAGCCGGTGCCTTCGACTTCATCTACTGCACCCCAGCTAGATTCCATCACGAGTACGTTGCACTCGCTGGTGTCTATGGTGCAGGATATTCAGAAGAAATCGTCCGAGAAAGAAGCTTCTCTTCGGACGGAAATGCATCAGCTCTTTGCAACACGTTTAGCCCCGAAGAAGCTAAACGTCAAGGATCTCCCCACTTTCTCTGACGTTAACCCTTGGAGATATGTAGAGCATAGGCCAATGTCGGGGGGGGGGGGGGAAGATCTTCCTCTCGGAGAAACTGGGCACTGTCCCAGTAGAGGAAATTGAGTTTTGGCCCAGCAAAGGGGCCTACCCTGACTGCTATGTCCGTCTAAGGACGGAACCTGCATCCAAGGAGGAAACAGAGCCGAAGGAGATGATTGTCCTCGAACTCTCTAAGGCTCAGGCCTTATATACAACCACCTTGAAAGAGAGGGCCTTTACTAGTTCCAAGGTGCCGGCTCTCAGCAAAAAGCACCCGTCGTTTATTGCTGACCCTAAACGTGCCTTCCCCTTTATGGACAAAGGGTTTAAGGCAGCCTTAAAGGCAGCTGAAGCAGGGAAACCTTGCCCTACACTGGAGGAGTGTAGACCCTTTTCCCTTGCTTTTCCATCAGATGATAAAGACTGGAACCATGTTCATAACACCTTCACAGTTTGGAAGCTGGAGGCAGATATTGCTGTACGACAGTTCGGCGAAAACCTCCCAAAGCTGTCAGAGTCTCTCCTGCGCAGGGAACAAGACACTAAAGAACGTCTTGCTGCTTCCATGTCTCTGCAGACTTGCTTAGAGACTATGGCAAGCATCCCGGACACCCCAGATATGTACATGGTCTTCGCCAAATCTCATTTGGCGACAGTCACCAAGGACTTGTACAAATTTATCAAAGCCCGAAGGACTTGTAGAGAGTTCGTGTTCGCCTCGGCTGCGGTGAGACATGAACTAAGGAAGCTCATAGCCTCCAATATCTGGGGAAAAGACCTCTTCCCAAGCAAAGTGATCAAAGAGGTCATGGACAAAGCCACTACGGAGAACAGGAATCTCCTCTCCAAGTGGGGCTTGTCCTCAAAAAGAAAATCTTCCACTGACGAGGGTCCCCAGCCGAAAAATAAATCAAAACGACCAAGAGTGCCCACTCGGCCAAGAAAATAGCAACAGCTTCCTGTGGCCACGGTACCCCAGACGGTGGCACATCCAACCACCACTTTCCAACTGGTGTCCCAAACGCTGGCGACCCAATCGCCAGTGTTCGCCCCAGTCTTTGAAAGCCAATCGACGACTTTTAGGCCAAAGTCTCGAGGTTCCTTTTGAGGGTCCACTAGACGCCCCTTCTGAGGTAGGGGTAACAAAGGTGGACGTGGCCAAGGAGGCAAGTCCTCCAACCAGCACTCCAAGTGAGATGCTACCAGTAGGAGGGAGACTTCTCCTCTTCCGGGATCGTTGGACCTTCGATCCCTGGGCCCACAGCCTAATCAAGAACGGACTAGGGTGGAGTTGGAGCTCAACTCCACCAAACTTTCTTCTATTCTTCCAGCACTCAACCCCCATTCTGGAAGAATATGTTCAGGAACTCCTAAACAAAAGAGTTATACGGAAGGCAAAGTCCATCAGATTCCAAGGAAGGCTATTTTCTGTTCCGAAGAAGGATTCGGAAAAGCTCAGAGTCATTCTGGATTTATCACCACTCAACAAGTTCATAGTGAACCACAAATTCAGAATGCTGACTCTTCAACATATAAGGACCCTTTTGCCCAAACGGGCATACACAGTCTCCATAGACATGACGGATGCGTACTGGCATGTTCCAATCAACCGTCAAGTTTCCCCCTACCTAGGGTTCAAACTACAGAAAAGAAAGTATATTTTCAGAGCCATGCCCTTCGGTCTAAACATAGCCCCAAGGGTATTCACCAAGCTTGCGAATGAAGTCATTCATCAACTATGCTTAAAGGGGATCCAGGTCATAGCCGACCTGGACGACTGGCTGGTGTGGACAGCATCCGAGGAAGAGTGCAGGCAAGCCTCCAAGCAAGTGATCCAGTTCCTGGAACACTTAGGATTTAACATCAACTTGGAAAAGTCTCGTCTATCTCCAGCTCAAAAGTTCCAGTGGCTTGGCGTCCACTGGGATTTACAGTCACACTGCCTTTCCATTCCATCAAAGAAGAGGAAAGAGATAGCAGGATCTGTCAAGAGACTTCTTCAGTCCGACAGGATATCAAAAAGGCAACAGGAGAGAGTGTTGGGGTCCCTCCAGTTTGCCTCAGTGACAGAGCCAATATTGAAAGCTCAATTAAAAGATGCATCAGGAGTTTGGAGAAACTACGCATCAAAAGCTCGAAGAGATCTACAAAGACTGATTCCAAATCGTCTGCGATCACTACTCAAACCATGGTCGGAAGCCAAGAACCTGAAGAGCAAGGCACCTCTGAAACCACCTCCACCGGCAGTCACCGTTCACACAGACGCCTCAAAAGAGGGATGGGGAGGTCACTCTCATCATCGGAGAGTCCAGGGAACCTGGTCTCCCCTCTTCAAGATCTTCCACATCAATTTTCTGGAAGCCATGGCGGTTCTTCTCTCTTTGAATAAACTGGAACTTCGCTGCTCAATCCACATCCGTCTGGTTCTAGACAGCGAAGTCATAATGAGATGCCTAAATCGACAAGGCTCGAGATCGCCTCACATAAATCAAGTGATACTGGCCATCCTCCGTCTAGCGGAGAAGAAGAGATGGCACTTGTCAGCAGTCCACCTTCAAGGGTTCTGCAATGTGACAGCGGACGCTCTATCCAGGGTCAACACGATGAAGTCAGAATGGTCCCTAGATGCAAAATCCTTCGCCTTCATATTACGCAAAGTCCCAGGACTGCAGATAGATCTCTTCGCAACGAGCGACAACAAGAAGCTACCCCGGTATGTAGCCCTGTACGAGGAGCCTCTAGCAGAAGCAACAGATGCAATGTCCATAGATTGGAACAGGTGGTCCAAGATCTACCTGTTCCCTCCAAACAACCTTCTGCTGAAAGTCCTCGACAAACTGAGATCCTTTCGAGGGATAGCAGCAATAGTGGCCCACAAGTGGCCCAACAGTGTTTGGTTCCCTTTGATAACGGAACTACGCCTGAAGCTGATCACGTTGCCGGACCCAGTTCTGACTCAGCAAGTGCAGAAATTGACTGTCTCAGCTTCATCAGAGAAAACCCAGAACCTTCATCTCATGATTTTCTCGCCCTAGCGGTCAAGAAACGGTTCGGGATTTCTAGGGACAGTATTAACTTCTTAGAAGAATATAAGTCAAAGTCAACAAGAAGATAATATGAGTCTTCCTGGAATGAATGGGTGGCCTTTGTCAAGGTGAAGAAACCTAAGGAGATTTCTACGGATTTCTGCTTGTCCTTCTTCGTCCATCTTCATGAATAAGGTTTAGCAGCCAATACTATATGCCTTCCAGGTAGACTTTTCTAATGAAATCTTCTACAAGATTCCATAAGCCTGCGCTAAACTTCGGCCCGCAGCTCCTCCAAAGCCCATTTCATGGTCTTTGGATAAGGTTCTTCACTTAGCATCAACTCTGAGCAATGAGGATTGCTCGCTGAAAGACTTGACTCAAAAGGTGATATTCTTATATGCATTAGCCTCAGGAGCCAGAGTTAGCGAAATAGTGGCCCTCTCGAGGGATGATGGCCACATTCAGTTCACAGACTCCGGAGAACTGAACCTCTTTCCGGACCCGACGTTTCTCTCCAAGAACGAGCTGCCCACCAATAGGTGGGGTCCCTGGAGAATCTGCCCTCTGAAGGAAGAAGCATTCCTCTGCCCAGTGGAAGGCCTAAAGGTCTATCTTCGTAGAACTTCAGACTTTAAGGGAGGTCAGCTTTTCAGGGGAGAGACATTATCCTTGAAACAGTTAAGGGCGAAAATCACCTATTTTATTCGCAGAGTGGATCCAGACAGTACACCCGCAGGTCATGATCCGAGAAAAGTTGCCTCGACTCTGAATTTCTTTCAGACGATGTCGTTTGAAAGTCTTCATGCTTATACTGGATGGAAGTCATCCAGAGTTTTTCTTCAAACACTATGCGAAGCAATTACAGGACATAAAATTTCATGTGGTGGCGGCAGGCAGTGTTATAAAACCTGCCGCTTGATTACTGCGAAGAACAGT
Organism: Palaemon carinicauda; assembly: GCF_036898095.1. Lineage (NCBI taxonomy): Eukaryota > Metazoa > Arthropoda > Malacostraca > Decapoda > Palaemonidae > Palaemon > Palaemon carinicauda. Next base: position 71,760,317 of record NC_090744.1, on the reverse strand, counting down.
GCACTAATTGGGACTTTTAGTGAATGGTGTACATTTTAGACTCGTAAGACATATCATGTTGAGTATTGTGTTTAGTGATAACACAATGGACTGTTCTCTCTACACAGGTGACATTAAGCATAATAGACTGACACAAGTGCCAGGCATACTTACATGCACAGTGTTCCTAGTAACAACAAAATACATAGTGAAATTTTATATTTCCCTTAGAGTGGCTAATGTTTTCCTTTCAGGTGAAACTTATTTTAATTCTGTTATTACTATTTATGCATTTATGCAGAATTGTTCTGCATAAGATGTAATTGAATACAACCATGATTTCTATTTTTGTAATAAACAATAGAAGGAATCTTTGCGTCTCTTTCGCCTCAAACATTCTAGATTAAGAATAAAGTTAGAGCATCCTTGATTCTTTTAATATTTAAGAAAATATTTGGGAACTAAGGTTAAGACTGTTCCAAGCAAGCAGGTAAGAATTGATTGTACTAAACTGTTTATTTTACTGAACTAAGGTTTCCTATATGTATATAAACCTGTCTGTCTCTTTTCAGCCAGACTTGGGAGGTATTAGTAACCTATACAGAGATATACCATCTAAGTACAAACTATACTTTATGTATATGATGACACTAATATACAATCTGTTCGCTAGATTGTTCCTTGAAATCACAATCCTCGGGTTTTTTCCTAGAGTCTACCCAGACTCTTCCCTGTAGGGGGCAGGAAGAGCTGACATAGTTTATGATCAGTTAATTGATGTATAACGGTAACATCAAGTGTCTCTAGGTCTAGAAGACCAAATAGGAAATATTTATCTCGAGATAACGGCACTATTGAAAATCCACAAATACATTAATGCTCTGGTAAACTTCCATCAGGATGACATGGCCTGAGCCCAAAAAAACGGATTTTGAAGCGAAGCGAAAAATCTATTTTTGGGTGAAGTAGCCAAGTCGTCCTGATGGACCCACCCTCTTTTTGACAAAGGGATAATGAATCCCTCCCTATGGTACTGTATCTGGAACACCTACAAAGCTACAATGAATGGCTTGGTGGCGCCTCGCGGTGGCGATTCGGCGCACTATTTACAGTACAGTAGGAGTGTCGAGAGCGTTGTCTCTTTAACAACTCTCCTATATTCTTGCCACTTTTTCCGCCTCGAAGCGGAAAAGCTATTAGGAGTGTAGATAGCTATGAGACGTGTCAAGAATACGTCCTCTGATTACGAGTTATCCAATTTTAAGGGATATTCGCTCCAGGAGTTAGAATTCTGGATACCTTTGGTAAATTCTCTGGGATATATCACTGTAGTCAAATATAACTTAGGAAGCTACTAATGAAGGAACTTCCATCAGGACGACATGGCTACCTCACCCAAAAATAGATTTTTCGCTTCGCTTCAAAATCCATTATATATCAACGACGAATCGCTGGAACGTGCAATGTTTCAAGATGACAGCAGGCTAGAGGAAAAGGGAATCGAAGAGTTGACTAGTGCTTTCGTGTTATAGTTACACCGCTGTACGGTCTAATGATTCAAAAATACAATAAGAATACAAAGAAACCTCTGTGATGACGTAAAACAGAAAAAAAAAATAGCAAATTACAAATTACTTAAAAGCTAGTTGTTTAAAAATATTATTTACTAATACCTCATCCAGTTTGTACTTACCTGAGCTGGTGTTAAGCAGATCTTCGATCTTTCAATAATATTTATTTTAACAAAATCTTTGCAAAATATATGTTCTTCAGCAGTTTTCCAATTAATAGTGTGGTTGTAATAATTCATATGCAGGAAAAGACTGCTGGCATTGTACCCGGTTCTTGCATTATATTTATGCTGTTTTCATCGAGTTTCTAGTACTTTGCCACTTTGACCACTGATTGCATGGAATTTCGTAAATACATCCATTAATCTGCGTTGAGGAATTTTTCATCAATATAGTCTTGAGTGTGCTGTTTTTAAAAATTATGTTAATTCCGAAAGGTTTCAAAATTCCAGGTAGAGACACAAACTGTTTGATAAAAAGGTAAAACAAGGAGGTTATCCACATTAAAATCATTGTTGATAACAAATCTATAAAAAAGTTTTCTTTGCCTTTTGACAGGTTTTGTTTATGAAATGTGATGGTTACTTTAAAATAAATGCTATTTAACAAATGGCCCCTGAATATCATGAAAGGTTTTGAAGTCTGAAAAATGACGAGATAATTACTTTCCTGGATTACGCTTATATGGCACGACGATGTTTTAAGAGATAGACAGAGGCTGCTGACATAAAGGATAAGGCTGATTTAGAAGAATTGATAATACTAGAACAATATTACGACGAATTCCTGAACATACTCGAACGTACTTGAGAGAGAGAGGTGAAGAAACTTTATAAAGTCGCTCCACTGAGTGGAGATTATAATATTATCAGTCATAAACCGTCCTCGGGCACGAAGTTTCAACCCTCGTTCCGTCCATGTGTCAAGCATTCGCCGAATCTTGGAAACCAGTTCGGAAATAACCACAGGAACAAGTCCAACAGTTAAACGGAATTAGCACTGGCACTGACCCTAAGCAGAATGCGATAGTACCACAGCAACAAACGTCGAATAGTCCTCCTTCAAGTATCATGAAAGACGTGCAGACGGATATTGTCTGTTTTTAGTGTGGCAAGAGAGGCCAAGTCAGTAAGGAATGTTGGTCAAACCAACCGAAAGCAGTCTCCCAAGTTATTGAGGATAATTCAATTTCACACAGAATGCGAAGACTAAGAAGCAATCGGGAAAGGATGGAGGGGAAAATAAACCAGCTAACGTTTACATGACGAACAGGACAAACCCAAACAGCATGGATGTTGGCAGCAATGCACAGGAGTGGGCAAACCCTGGTCAGGATGTTGCACGACACAGGTTGTAACCATAGTGTGGTAGTACAAGGAGTACATCAGTTGGTGGAACAGTCTTTCACAGGGGACTCAGTTAATTTGAAGGGAATAGGAGGTGAGGAGATCACCTCTATTTGCAGCCTGAAACTGTCATGTGAATTGGTGACTGTAATTTTCACTTTGTGGTAAAGGATTCATTGGCTGTCGAAAGAGTAGATGTCCTGCTGGGTAATGAAGTTGGTGGAGCGCCATTCGTGCCTTGTCCCATTGTAACGGAGAAACCATTGTAGTATAGTCCTACAACTGGACTTCCGAAGGACTACCCGTATTTGTTTCCTAGTCGTGTGACGACTAGGAGTATGAAGAAGAAAGTGGCTGCTGAAGAAGAAAAAGAAATGGAAGGAGCAATGAATTTGCAGGATTTGTTTTCTGAAGAAGAGGATTCCTTATGATACGCAAGAAGAGAACTCCCCAGTAGGCCTGAGCGAAGAGGAACGACAGACAAGCGGACAAGAAGAAAAAGAAGAAATGGATTTGGAAGAAATAGAAAATTCAACATTAGAAGTAGGACAAGTGAGTAGGAAAAGGCTGATAGGATTGCAACGGAAGGATGCAACGTTAACAGAGTTATTGTACTGTGTGGTAGATGAGACGGAGGCACAGCAGTCTTCAACCTGTTATTATCTTAAGGATGGGTTGCTTATGAGGAAGCATAGACCCGTTGATATCCCTGGAAATGCTGAATGGGGGATATATCGACAGATATTGATTCCAACACTATTGAGAAGACAGGTGATCGCCGTAGCGCACGAGACGGGACATATGGGCGTCACGAAGATGACGGAGAAGATAATTAAACCCTTTTTCTGGCCTGGCATGCATAAGGACGTGAACCATTTTTGCCGTGCATGTAATGTATGTCAAATGGCTGGAATGCTGAACGAGTGCATTAAGAAAGCTCGCTTATACCCGATAGAAGTGCCAGGAGAACCCTTCAGCAAGGTAATGATCGACATTGTAGGACCCTTACCAAGGACGAAGAAAGGTCATTAATATATGTTAACTTTGATGTGTCCTGTAACGAGATACCCAGAAGCCCTACCCGTCAGGAACATTAGTGCCAAGATAATCGCCAAGAAGTTACTAGACTTTTTCACTAAGTTTGGAATACTGGAAATCATTCAAAGTGACCGGGGAACGAATTTCACATCGAAATTATTTCAGTATGTAATGAAACTGTTAGATATAAAAAAACAACTATCAACTGTTTATCCCCCGGAGACCCAAGGTGCATAAGAGAGGCTTCATCAAACAATAAAAAGTATGTTAACGAAGTTCTGCACAGAAACAAGGAATGAATGGGACATCGGACTAGCGCTGATGTTATTTCAGGTACATAATGCTTATCAATGAAGCATGGGATGTACATGGAATTAAATGGTATTTGGAGAAGTACGAGGACAAATTAAAATGTTAGCAGAAAAATGGAAGGATGGAAAGGAAACAGATGGAGAATATGTCAAGAATTTGAGTTAAAGGATCGCCGAGATATGGAAATTTTCTCTAGAAAACCTCAAGACGAGTCAAGGGAAAATGAAGATAGGACAATATATATTAGTTTTCGTGCCGATAAGGAGATTCCTACTCAGCAACAAGTTTCAAGGGCCATTCAAGATTTTGGAAAAGATCAGTGACCTGACCTACGTTATCGAAACCCCTGGACGAAGGAAAAATCAAAGGACAGTACACGTCAACCTACTGAAACCTTACTTGAGCGAAAACAAGACCGAAGCTTCACAAATATGTATGACAATGGATATGAGGTAGGAGCAGTAAGTGAATAATTTGTCTATAATTCGGAATTTGGGAGAAAAATTCACTCATTTGGACAAACGGCAACAAAAGTAATTAGGCCGATTAATTAGAAGTTCCTGAAATTGTCTCGGATGTCCCAAAACGAACTAGCCTGACGAAGCATGGGATACACCTCAAAACAGCTGGAAGATCAGCCTATCGACTGTTGCCAATAGATTAGCCGAACAAAGTTCTAGCCCTTACAGTTCTCCATGCTTGTGAAAAAAACCGGACAGAACTTTTAGGATGTATACGGACTACGGAAAGTTAAACTTGGTCAGTGTGGCCCTTAATTATCCATTGCTGCTCATCGACCAACTACTCGACAATATCAGACAACAAGGTTCGTCTCCAAGATAGACTTGTTAAAGGGCTACTATCAAATTCCTTTGGACGATAACGCAAAATTGTTATCAGCTTTTATAGCCCCGTTATGGTTATATCAATATACCATCATGCCATTTGGACTAATGAACGCCCCGCTACCTTTCAACGAGTGATGGAGAACCTTCTTGAATCGATAGAAGGAGTATGCGTATATCTCGACGATATTGTAGCATATTCATCGACCTGGTAAGAACTTCTCCGAATCATAAAGAGGGTATTTCTAAAGCTGCAAGGAAAGGCAACAGTTTGGTACTTGGGATTTGAAGTAGGAAGAGGACCAATCGCCCCGGTAGCCACTAAAGTCGAGGGAATAGGGAAACCATCACTTCCCACAGCGAGGAAGCAATTACAATGCTTTTTAGGGATGGTAGGATTCTAACGAAGTTTTTACCCAAACTTTTCGGCTGTAGTTGCTCCCTTGACGGATCTGACTAGTCCCAAGAGAAATTCTTGTATGGACCAGCGAGTGTCAGGAATCCTTCGACAGTAAAAAGGCCATATCAACTTCGAAACTGATACTGTAAGCTCCTGATTTTAACAAAGAATTCCTTATCCAAAAGGAAGCGCCAGATAACGGTATTAGAGTCATCTTATTGTAAGTAGACAAGGAAGAAATTCCTCATCCTGTTCGTTTCATATCGTCAGAGCTAAAGAAACATCAGGGAGCCTACTCGACAGTAGAAAAGGAACTACGTGCGTTAGTCACAGCAATAAATAAGTTCGAAGTCTATATGAATCGACAACAAAATGAAGAGATTACAGTATATTCTGATCATAACCCTTTAACTTTTGTGAATAAGATGAAAAATAATAATCAAAGGTTAACTAGGTGGTCATTATGTTTGCAACTATATTGTATTAATGTGAAGCCTATATCAGGTAAAGATAACGGGGTTGCAGATTATTTATCTTAGACTAAATTGATGGATTCAGACCCAAAATAAATAATCTTTTTGGCAGGGAGCTATCTTACAAAGCTGGTCTAGTATAGAGTAAATATCATAGTTTATTGATAACTGATGTTATTTATATTTCGTATATTGTTTTCATTTGTGCATTGAAGAGATGATACCCAGCCCGTAGAATGAGTCCCTTTTATGTAGATATAAGTATTTTATGTAAATTACATAAGACGTTTATCGTGAATTTCATTATATTCTTTATTCAAGTTAAAATATGTAATTTACGTGTTTTCTTTATAAGAAATAACTTTTTATTTTACGCATGTTTGCTATGAAGTTTTATGTAGTGTATTTGAAAGTGTTGTAGGATTTATGCGAGATACGAACAAGGGCTTACGTAATATTCTTTTACATTTTATAAAATATTGCGTCATGTTTGAGAGAGAATATGAAAACATGTGCTTTGGAATATTCTTTGCCATGTGCTTTCGAAGGTTCGTGAAGGGCCGGCAATAGGATATAATTTTATTTTTCTTACATTTGGGAGAGTAATACTTGGAAAATTTGACACTTGAGAACTGCCCACACTATCAGACTCGATCCTAGAATCTTCTGGAATTAGCCAAAATTTCATATATAAAGTAACCCAAGGTTGGGTTAGAGTCAGAGACAGACAGACATAGAGATCGAGTTAGAACCGCAGCCTAATATAGCATCCTTCCCCTCTCCCTGTGAGATTATGTTAAACAGTGAAGTGTGTTTAATTTTGCTTAACCATTAGGTAATCATTTGTGAGCCAAGGGACGTGAGATTATCAGTTAAGTTATGGAAGTTTAATTCTGATTTATTTTCTATAAGTGTTAAAAGTGTCCTTTATTCATTGATTGCCAAAATTAGATATTTTCATATATTAATTTCTAGTGAAACAAGTGATTGTATAATTCTAAAGAGTACCATTTTGTCTTAGTGTAAGGTTTAGCTCAGATTCAATATTTCGAGTGATTTATTTTGGTGTGTATTATTTCGATCACCAATATTTATTTACAGTGCTTTGCTTGTATCCCCTGACTAAGAACCGAAGTAAGAGGTCGATTTGACAATAGTTCCTGTGAAAAGTAGAGTGATCACCCAGTTTTGTTTTAAGTGTATAATAAAGAAACATTTTAGATATTCAGTATTCATATATACATTATTTTCTGATAGTTGCGTGGTATTCTCAGAGCTAGGAGTTCTTTCTGTTGTATATCAGATTATGTAATAAAAAGCATGTGAGTTTTGGAGCTCGGGAATTTACGTAATTCTCTAAATGTGATAATATATATTTTTTGGTGCTCAGATCCGGGATCCAGCGAGTTTGCTATAAATATTGGTGATAACCGGGTAGTATTTTTGATTAAAGGATTGATCTTTTGAAGAGGTATAATTCTTTGCAAAGTACAAGATGGCACAATCAAATGTACAAGAATTTTTTGGAAAAAACCAATTGTTCAGGAATTGTCGAAAGCTAATGTAACTAAAGCTCAGTGGCTCACTATTTTAATGACATGTGGTGGCCATGCAACTGGTGGAATGATTAAAGCCCGAATCAAGTGTCTAGCCTTAGAAGCATTGATAAACTCAGGAAAGTTTCCAGAAGAAAATATTGCAGCAGCTCCTGACCTTTTTGAGAATGCTGAAGCAGAATTCGTAGCGAGGCAAGAATCAGAGGATCCACAAACTGAAGAAACAAAAGCAAAAACGAATACAGAGGATAAGATTAGACGAATTGCAACGGAAGAGAATTTGATTAAGTTGAGGATAATGGCAGGACAGAAGAAAAAGAGAGGGAAGAGGGGAGAGAAAGTGCAAGACTTGCAAGGGAAATGGAAGAAAAAGAGAAGAGAAAGCAAGAGAAATAGCAATACATGCGGGGAAAATGGAAGAAAAAGAGAGAAGAAGCAGGTGAAGTTGCAAGACATGCCAGGGAACTGGTGAATGCTCATGCAAGGTCGTCAACTCAGACAGGTGTGACCGCTGCTATGCATGACCCCGTGTTTAATGTGGTGAATGCACAGAGATTGATCCCAAAATTCACCGAAAAAGCTCCCGATGAGTACCTTGATCTTTTTGAAACGGTTGCGTTGACAATGGAATGGCCAGAAGATAAATGGTTTGTGCTATTGCAGAGTAACTTTGTTGGAAAAGAAAGTAGTGTGTATGTTTCCAAAGTTTGCGGAAGGACAAGAAAATGACTTTCCTGGATTACGTTAATCAGGTACGACGATGTTTTAAGAGATGGTTAGAGACTGGCAAAGTGAGAGAGATGGCTGATTTAGAAGAACTGATAGTGCTGGAACAATATTTACAAGGAATTTCTGAACATATTTGAACATACTTTAGAGAGAGAGATGAAGAAGCTTGATAGAGCCACTTTGCTGAGTGAAGATTATAATATTATCCATCGTAAACCCTCCTGGGTAATGAAGATTCAATCGTCGTT
>NC_090744.1:71736820-71744320 GCF_036898095.1 Palaemon carinicauda | reverse complement strand
GATTCTCAGAACGTGCGTACTCCCCGGATGTAATTTTTCCCGGTCGACTAGACCTAGAGACCTAAGATGTTACCGTTATACATCTTTTCAACTAACTATAAACCATGTTAGAGCTTCCTGCCCCCTACAGGGAAGAGTCCTACTAGACTCTGGAAAAGTCTCGAAGAGTACATATACCTATGTATGAATACCAGGCAAGCTAATATAGTGGTCTCGCCCTATATTAAGTAAAGCATAGTTTGTAAAGAATCACTGTGTCAATATGAAATATCGACCAGTTCTCCGCACAATACTTGTATTGGACAAAGTTTTTATATCCGCATAGGAGGAAAACCAATGCAACATAGCTTGCATTAAGGAACAATTCTATTAGAATTATCCCAGATAAGGTACATAGAATGAATGCTCAATTATACCGATAAATTGACACAGGTGAAGGAGACGCAAGGTTCTCAAGAACCAGTTTATTGACAGGCAATAAATAGACAGGTTAACCACAATTATATATATATATATATATATATATATATATATATATATATATATATATATATATATATATATATATATATATATATATATATATATATATATATATATATATATATATATATATATATATATATATATATATATATATATATATATATAAGAAGAGGATAACCTAAAACTTTAAGCATAAGTATGATAGTAAACAGAACTTGTTTGTCTGAAAGAAAAAACATTAAATGCCACTTTTAAGATACCGAGGTATCAAAGTCATAAAAGTCTGTATTACAAATCAATGACATTAGCTTTAGAAACGCTCGGCACACATGTCTGCACTTATGCTAAGTTCACCTTCGGAAATGGAACAGTCTACATGGGCAACACAGTGCCCTCACTTAGTTTGTAGTACAGTATGTAACTACACACTCACCCTGGAATTAATCGTCCCAATTAAGACCACTGTTCCTCGTAGAGTTAAACAGTAGGGTTAACACCACGACCTACTGCTACCACAGATCTCTTTAGTTCCTCTACTTGCTTCGCATAGTGGCGAAAGAACACTCTGGAAGACTTCCAGCCAGTGTATGAACGGAGATGTTCAAAATCCATACAATTAAAGAAATTTAAGGATGAGGCAGCTTTCCTCGGATCGTGACCTGCGGGTGTACTGTCAGGATCCGCTCTGCGAATAAAATATGTAATTTTCGCTCTGAGTTGATTCAGAGATGAATTTGAGCCTGATGTTTCTCCCCTGAATAGTTGACCACCCTTGAAATCTGAAGTTCTATGAAGATAGACCTTTAGGCATTCTACTGGACATAGAGATGCATCTTCTTTCAGAGGGCAGATTCTCCAGGGACCCCACCTGTTGGTGGGTAACTCATTCTTGGCGAGAAACGTAGGATCCGGAAACAGGTTCAGTTCTCCCCCATCCAGGAACTGAACACGACCTGCCTCTCTCGAGAGGGCTACAATCTCACTAACCCTGGCCCCGGACGCGAGTGCAAATAGGAAAATAACTTTTTGTGTCAAATCCTTTAACGCACACTCTTCATTGCTCAACAGAGAAGCGAAATGAAGAACTTGTCTAAAGACCATGAAATGGGCTTTGGAGGTGCTGAAGGTCTGAGCCTAGCGCAGGCTTTCGGGACTTTATTAAAGATCTCGTTACCTAGGTCGACCTGGAAGGCATATAGAATGGGTCTTGTCAAAGCAGACTTACACGCTGAAATCGTGTTAGCTGCCAATCCTTGACCATGGAGGTGGAGAAGAAAGATAAGCAGAAGTCTGTCAAGATCTCCTGCGGATTCTTCGCCTTGACAAAAGGCCACCCATTTTCTCCAAGATGACTCATATTGCCTTCTAGTAGATTTGCACTTATATTCCTCAAGGAAGTGTATGCTGGCTTTCGAAATCCCGAGACGCTTTCTCACCGCTAGGGAGAGAAAATCATGAGCTGCAGGGTCCGGGTTTTCTGTAATGAAGCGCAGACAGTTGACTTCTGGACTTGCTGGGTCAGAACTGGATCTGGTAGCGGTACAAACTTCAGCTACAGTTCCAATGCCAGGGGGAACCACACGCTGTTCGGCCACTTGTGGGCCACTATTGCCGCTACCCCTTGAAGGATCTCAGTTTGTTGAGGACCCTCAACAGAAGGTTGTGAGGAGGGAACAGATAAATCTTGGACCATCTGTTCCAGTCGGGGACATTGCGTCCACTGCTTCCGCTAAGGGGTCCTCGTACGGGGCACGTACAGGGGCAACTTCTTGTTGTCTTTCGTCGCAAAGAGGTCTATCTGCAGTTCTGGGACTTGATTCAGAATGAAGGAGAATGATCCTGCATCTAAGGACCATTCCGACTCTATCGGTGTGAACCTGGATAGAGCGTCCGCCATCACATTGCAGACTCCTTGAAGGTGAACTGCTGACAGGTACCACTTCTTCTTTTCCGCCAATCGGAAGATGGCCAACATCACCTGGTTGAGAGGTGGTGACCTCGATCCTTGTCGATTCAAGTATCTCACAACTACCTCGCTGTCCATCACCAACCTTATGTGGATCGAGTGACGCGGGGAGACTTTCTTTAAGGTAAGGAGCACTGCCACAGCTTCTAGAAAGTTTTATGTGAAAGGTCTTGAATAGCTTGGACCAAGTCCCCTGGACTTTTTTCCGATGAGAGTGACCTCCCCATCCCTCCTTTGAGGCGTCTGAGTGAATCGTCACCAACGGGGGAGGTGGTTGAAGAAGAACCAACTTCTTTAGATGTCTGGCTTGGGACCAAGGCCTGAGAAGAGTACTTAGCCGAAGCGGCTGGTCTTCTCAGATCTCTTCGCGCGTTTGATACATAACTTCTCCAAACTCCGATTGCATCCTTTAGCTGTGCTCTTAGCACTGGGTCTGTCACCGAAGCAAACTGGAGAGAGCCCAGTACCCTCTCCTGCTCGCGTCTTGATATCCTTTCGGAATCTAGAAGTCTCTTGACAGAACCCGCTATCTCCTTCCTTTTCTTCGCCGGGATGGAGAAACGGTGTGACAAAAGGTCCCAGTGGATTCCCAGCCACTGGAACTTTTGAGATGGTGAAAGTCGAGACTTTTTTCTGTTGATCTTGAAGCCTAGGTACTCTAGGAACTGGATCACTTGACTGGAAGCTTGCAAGCATTCTGTCTCGGATGCTGCCCACACCAACCAGTCGTCCAGGTAGGCTACTACCTGAATTCCCTTTAGGCGTAATTGTTTGAGAGCTACGCTCGCAAGCTTCGTAAAAATCCTTGGGGCTATGTTTAGCCCGAATGGCATGGCTCCGAAGACGTATAGTCTTCGTTGTAGCCTGAACCCTAGGTAGGGGGAGAGTCGATGGCTGATTGGAATGTGCCAATAGGCGTCTGACAAGTCTATAGAGACGGAATATGCCCTTTTGGGCAGTAAGGTCCTTATGTGTTGCAGTGTTAGCATTTTGAATTTGCAATTCACTATGAACTTGTTGAGTGGCGACAAGTCCAGAATGACTCTGAGCTTTTCCGAGTCTTTCTTGGGAACACAAAACAGCCTCCCTTAGAAATTGATGGGCTTCACCCTTCGGATCACCTTTTTTCTCCAACAGTTCTTGAACGTACTCCTCCATAACAGGGGTGGAGTGTTGGAAAAACCGAAGGCACGGGGGTGGAGTGCTGTACCAGCTCCAGCCCAGTCCATTCTTGAGTAGGCTGTGGGCCCAGGGATCGAAGGTCCACCGATCCCGAAATTTCAGAAGTCTCCCTCCTACCGGTATCACCTCACTTGGACTGCCGTCCTGAGGTCTTGCCTTCCTGACCACGACCACCCCTGAATCCCCTTCCCCTTGAGGGGCGTCTAGACGAGCCTCTGGCTGCTCCTCTAGGCTTTGCTCGAAAGGAAGTAGACTGCCCTTCGAACGCTGGGGTGAATGCCGTGGACTGTGTCGACACGGCCTGGGGTACCCACTGAAAAGTGGTCGGGGTTTGTGCCACGATCTGGGGCACTGGGGGCAATGGCAATTGCAGTTGCTGTTGCTGTCTAACAAGCTTGGCTGGCCGAGACGGTAGCCTAGTCCTCATAGTCTTCCTCTTTGGTTGAGGACCCTCATCCGGGGAAGACTTTCTTTTGATAGCCAGGCCCCACTTCTGGAGAAGGTTTCTATTCTCCAAGGCGGCCTTATCAACAACTTCTTTGACCAAGTCGGTAGGGAAAAGGTCTTTTCCCCAAATGTTGGAGGAGATTAGTTTCTTTAGCTCGTGCCTCACCGTAGCCGAGGTGAACACAAACTCCCTACAAGCTCTCCTTGCCTTGACGAAGCAATAAAGGTCCTTCGTCACTGTGGCCAGATGAGTCTTGGCCACCACCATGAACATTTCATGGACCTTGGGGTCACTTGCCATCGTCTCGAGAGTAGTCTGAAGAGACATTGAGGCAGCCAGTATTTCTTTTGTCTCGAACTCTCTTCGCAAAAGAAAGTCAGACAGCTTAGGGAGGTCCTCGCCGAACTGACGTCCGGCAATATCAGCCTCCAACTTTCCAACTGAGAACGTAAGATGGACGTCCTTCCAGTCTTTGTGGTCCATAGGCAGGGCCAGCGACAAGGGTTTACACTCCTCTAGGGAGGGGCAAGGCTTGCCGGCCTCGACTGCTTTTAGTACAGCCGCAAACCCTTTCTGTAAAAAGGGGAAGGCTCTAGTAGGCGAGGACACAAAGGAAGGGAGCTTCCTGTTCAATGCGGCTACCTTTGAGTTAGAGAAGCCCCTCTCTTTCATCGAGGATGAAAGTAGAGCTTGTGCCTTAGCATGGTCCATCACTATGACCTCCCTCGGCTCTGTCTCCTCCTTTGAAGCTGGTTCCTTCCTCAGCCGGACATAACAGTCCGGATATGATGCCTTGCTGGGCCAGAATTCCACCTCCTCCAGGGGAACTGAGCCCAGCTTATCCGAGATGACGATCTTTCCAGTCGTCATCGGCATGTGCTCAGCATACCTCCATGGGTTAGCATCTGAGCACAAGGGAAGGTCTTTCACATTGAGCTTTTTCTGGGGCCCATGTGATTCTGCAAGGCACTGTATTCGCAGTTCCATTGCAGCCGCCTTCTCCTGATTCTCCTTCTGCATTTGTTAGATCATTCCAACAATAGAAGAGAGGGCCTGTCCCAGCTCTACTGGGAGACCGGCCGATGTTGAGGGAATAGGCTCCGGAATCTGAACCGGAGTAGCCGACACCTCGTCGACCTCTACCTCTACAACGTCTGGGGCTTGAACTTCATCCTGGGCTTCTGCCAGGAGGTCGTCCTCCAGACACTCGTCCACATCAGACATCCTGTTATCTAACTAGATGTCTTGCATCGCGACCGCGACTTCAGCATCCACCTGGATCTGAACTTGGGGGATCTCCTCTTGAGGCTGGGGAATCACTGCATCAGCTGATGCCTTAGGGAAAATATACGCCCTCATCTTCTCACTTGGGAGATAAAGGCCAGAAGTGTTCTTTTGGAAGCCCCTTACCCAGGTACGAAGCTTCTTCCTAGCTATATCCCTTGATTCCGCCGTCCTAGGGGAATCAAAGGCCTCAGTAATCAGGTTAGTGCACACAGTACATACCTGAGGGTCCCAATACCGGAGATCATCCTTGGAGACAGCGCATGCTGTGTGTCTCCTACAAAACTCATGTCCGCAGAGGTTCTTGCTGCGGACGTTGCAGAAAGCACTTCCGCACTTCGGAGGGTCCTTCTGTAAAGAGAAGAAATTTCCATGAGTATCAAGTGAACTATGTATCACTGGATATGCATAGTAGAGCATAACAATTCAGAAAGGAAAGACACACACTTGTGTTTCCCTCACAACCCATTGTTGCAGCCTTCCAGATAATAAAATCAAATGGTTAATCTCTTCTAGAGTCACCAATGCAAAGTTTCCAGAGGAAACAGGTGGAGCTCACACCTAAGCAATGATTTTAAAATCCTGGATAATAGACAGGAAAGAACTCACTTTCCTATCTGTAGGTCAACAGCAAAGGACTGTGCAAGAAAACTCAAAAGTGTTAGAACACACAGTGCTGTACCAAAACCCATACTATAGTTTTCCTCTTACTGTATATGTTATACTGAAGAACACTAGTACAGTATAGGAGGATACGTGCCGGCCGGCACCTGCCAGCCGGCACACACCATAACTAGCTTTAAAGTATACTACTTAACAGCTATAAGGCGGCAGAACTCTGGTTCAAATGCATGTGCCGGTCGGCAGCAATTGCCGGCCGGCAACAGCCAATGTCGGCCGGCAATGGCTGCCGGCCGGCAACTACACAAGGTAGTACCCAGCTGCTGGCCACACTCTTGGTGACCAGCAGACAAGGGCTGACATTAGCCGGCCGGCAAAGGTACAGGACTGATGCCAGCCGGCAGCAAAAGAACCAGAGGACTACACCTGTCCGGCTGCCGGCCTCATAGGCTGGCAGCCGGGTCGGGTACAGCACTAGAAGAAAAATAGGATGGATGCCGGGATAAGAGTGTACACTACCTCCAAGCCCGGCAATTCGAAAGAGTGCATATAAGGAAGGGGAGAATCTAATTCAGGCTTCCTGGCCAATGCCGTCTGGCTCTACAGGCAGGCATGGATAAGGGACCAAGGGAGGTCCGGGCAGCACTCAAAATATAAGACCCTTGCCGGCCGGCAGGGGGCTGAGTCAATTCCACATCCTAACCTATACTAGGTCCAGATGTAGAACGACGTACAGTACTGTAATGGCTAGGCCATTACGGAGATAGAGGAGGAAGGGACAAAAGAGGGTCCTACCAATCTTGCTTTAGTGACGGATCACCCGCAGCCAAGAAACTTATCTTAGCCTAAGGGAGATCTAAGGGGAGAGGCCAGCAATACTTGCCAGCTCCCAGAGCACCAAAGCAAGGAAGGTGTTGCCACTCCCAGGGAAAGAAACTAATCCTCCCCCGAGAACAGCAACAAGGACTAGTCTGGTAGATCACAAAAGAAGGAATCATATCCACAGAAACCTTCGGTAGTGACCTAAGGAGGCTAAGCCACCTTTGTCTGTGTCAGGCCAGCGAGGGAGACTCTACCCCAAGCCAGACAAGCACAGACTCAGACTAAAAACTCTGTTGTTCTGTCCCTCTTTGAACCAGAGTTACTGGAACAGGAAGGTACAGTAACACTCCAGTATAGTTTTATCGAAAATTAATTCGGAAAAAACCACTTAGGGATAAGACCAAGGCTTAAACAGAGGGAAAGGGATTGCATACCTTCTCCGAAGAAAAGAAAGCAACCGGGGAGTATGAGAAAGTATACTAAGGCTCCATAAGCAACTTAGCCTAGGCACCAAGAGAATCGATTACCTAAATCACCGAAACTCACTCGTATACTATCTTGGAAATATTCCACACAATCTTAAATGTATAAAACATAGCCTAAAGCTTCAATAAAATTTTATTACACTCGGAAAAACCAAAATCATGCATGAAGTACTAGAACCAAACGACTAGGCTACATGGCCTAGCGT
>NC_090744.1:71591166-71723666 GCF_036898095.1 Palaemon carinicauda | reverse complement strand
CTTTCGTTCGCGAGAGAGTACACTCATAGAGACTCCTCTTCGGAGGTTTCTTCTGTTGCTGTTGCTGTTGGCCTCCCTCGCCGTAAGGCCCTCCGTCCGCCTCGTCGTAAGGGCCTCTCATCTCCCTATAAGGGTGCTTGAGGCGCCCTTTTGGATCTCCGTTTGCAGCCTACACTCCTTTTTTCTCGATCTTCCGCCTTGGTGCAGATGGACAGCAGTCTGATCTCGTCTTCCGACGGGCAACGGTCTTCCCGACGGACAACGGTCTGCCCGACGGACAGCGGTCTTCCGACGGACATCAGTCTCCCGGCGGACAACGATTCCTTCGGGGCAAAGGGTTGCCCCCACGGGGGTTCTTCCCTTGCGTGTCAGGGTTTCCCTGCGCGCCCTTCTGCTCATCAGCGCTCTCCTGTTCGTCAGCGCTTTCTAGATGATCTTCCCTGCGGTTCCTGTTACGTGCCCTGTGCGCCCACGTTCGCCCTCGCGATCTAGAACTTCGGTTCAGGTCGGGGTCAAGGACTTCTTCTTTGCGCAGGCTTCCACGCGTAGCCTTCTGCTCGTCAGCGATCATCAGCTCGCCAGCGATCATCAGCTCGCCAGCGATCATCAGCTCGTCAGCGATCATCAGCTCGTCAGCGATCATCAGCTCGCCAGCGATCATCAGCTCGCCAGCGATCTCCGGATTGCCCACGTGTGTTACAGCTGGCACGCCAACGTTCTCCAACACTTCTGAAGGAACATGGTTCGCCAGCTACTAGCTCACCTGCGCATGCTGATCGCCATCGCACGACCCTCAACTGCGGATGCTGATCACCATCGCGCGACCCTCAACTGCGGATGCTGATCGCCATCGCGCGACCCTCAACTGCGGATGCTGATCGCCATCGCGCGACCCTCAACTGCGGATGCTGATCGCCATCGCGCGACCCTCAACTGCGGATGCTGATCGCCATCGCGCGACCCTCAACTGCAGATGCTGATTACGCATGCTGCTCCTCATCGCACAACCCTGAACGATCGCCCTCCTGCGGATGCTGATCACCATCGCACCCTTTCACGCGATCATTCACCTGCGCATGCTGCTCGCCATCGCACAACCCTGCACGATCGCCCGCTTACGCACGCTGCTCCTCATCGCACAACCCTGAACGATCGCCCTCCTGCGGATGCTGATCACCATCGCACCCTTTCACGCGATCATTCACCTGCGCATGCTGCTCGCCATCGCACAACCCTGCACGATTGCCCGCTTACGCATGCTGCTCCTCATCGCACAACCCTGAACGATCGCCCTCCTGCGGATGCTGATCACCATCGCACCTTTTCACGCGATCATTCACCTGCGCATGCTGCTCGCCATCGCACAACCCTGCACGATTGCCCGCTTACGCATGCTGCTCCTCATCGCACAACCCTGAACGATCGCCCTCCTGCGGATGCTGATCACCATCGCACCCTTTCACGCGATCATTCACCTACACATGCTGCTCGCCATCGCTTACCATCACGCGGTCATTATCGCCAGCGATCTTCTTCACCTACGCGGCAGCACGATCCCTCGCCGTCACGCCATCGCTTGCGTTCGTCGCCTCGGACACGTGTTCATTTACCTGCCCACTCGCCTGCGCGCCTGCGCGATCGCTCGCCTGCGCGCCCGCGCGATCGCTCGCCTGCGCGCGCCGCGCGATCGCTCGCCTGCGCGCCCCGCGCGATCGCTCGCCTGCGCGCCCGTGCGATCGCTCGCCTGCGCGCCCCGCGCGACCATTCGCCTTTGCGCGACTTCGCCTTTGCGCAACCGTTCGCCCCCTCGCGCGACCATAGTTCGCGGCGAATTCCACAGCCGGTGGTAGCAGCAGGGACGTGTGCTCCTAGACGGCACTCGGGATCACCTCCATCCAAGCACAGGTTGGTAGTGCAGGACGAAGACAGGTCAGTACAGCATTTTTCCCCACCTTCTTTTCAGGCAGGTACCGTCGGGTCCACTCCAAAGGATCGCCCGATCCCTTTCACCTTAGCGAGGATTTCGGACTCTGTGTCCTTGGAGCAGCAGACATGGTTTGGTCCGCTGGCACGGGCGTTAATGAGGGTTATGAAACCAGTACTCGCCGGCCAGGGTAACAAACCAGCGGCTGTCTCTCCTACGCTGAAGAGAAAGAGAGGAGTGGACTTCGTGGTGACTTCCCCCAGGGCGAAGTTGGTTCCCAAGAGGTCGGTCTCGAGGGTCCCCTCTCCTGTACGAGTACTCTCTCCTTCTCCTGCCCTGGAAGGATTTTTGGCGGGGGGGCTTTCCGTTCAAGATTTCTCCATCGGACAAGGGGTGACTGCTTACCTCTTCCTCTGGGAGCTTACCAGGTTCTTTCCCTCCTCGGTTACGGCCCGAGGTTTGGTTCAAGGAAGCTACAGGAAGATCAAGGGTACTTTCCTCCTCTCGAGCTCAGACACCTTGGCCTTTCGTCGTTAAGTATCTACTTGCGGACAAGCTCGATGTTGTACCATCTGGACGCGCTGACTGAAGGCTTCCTTCGGGTGTCTCATCTGTGGAGGTCGACGACCTCAGACACCCTTCCATCCTTGAGAAGAGTTTTGTCTGTGCCCAAGGACAGAGACTTAGACAGCTGCTGTGCGGAGTAAATCGACTTCCGGTTTCACTCCTCCAAGGCGCTTTCTTCCAGACTCTGCAGGGCTCCAGCGCCCTTTTCTTTCAACCACGTCGGCCTAAGTTATCGGCTACGACAACTGGGACAAGGTGTCCAATTGCAGTTTCCTCCTGTCAGGAACAGATGGCACGGGAGATTCCCCCGGGGGGGCATAGGCCTAAAAGGAGTTCACGAACTCTAGGATTGCAGGTTTTTTCGCTGGGAGGATGCTTAAGGTTACTCATCCGAATGACAGCTTCCCGATGCCCATTCCCGCACAATCTCTGTGAGTAGCCAAGGATATCGCGCCTGCTGTCTCTGTCAGCGAATTCAGTGTCTCTGAACCTCTATGCCATAGCGTCAGCAGAGTTGCCCGGTTGGGCAGAATGATCCATACCTTAGGCGAAGGTCTTCCTTAGGATCATCGACGGCTTCACCCCCGGTCCCCTCAGTCGATCCTTTCTTGTAAGGAAGGATCTGAGAGGGGATGTCCATAGTCGACCTCTCAGTCCTGATCAAGTTTGTCGAACAAACTTCGGCCAGCGTAGACCAGCAGAATCGATCAGACTGGTAACGAGGCGACAGGACTCCTTTAACCCTGGATCGGAAGGACGGGTACTTTCAGTTTCCATTCCATCCATCTTCCAGGGTGCTCGTCGAATTCAGCCTAGACTGCAAGTATTCCTGCTTATGATGCAGTGTGGCTATCCCGCCGTGGCATAGCAGGTTTGTTTCCCCAGAGAACTCTCCCTGCCTTCCTCTTGGCCGCTCAGGTGCAGGCTTCCGCCTCCTCTGCTGTTTGGAGGGCTGGTCAACTCCGGTAGGCTCGGGTTTCGACCTTCTTCAGCGCCGGGACTAGCTTCCGGAATGTGACCATGAGTGTGGGCTCATGGTATTTTGCTTGGAGCCTTCTCTTCCTCTGCCTCAACATCTGGAGTATCTGGCCATGATTTTGAGTCAACCGCCTTACCACATTGGAAACCCCGCTTCTCGTCCGTCCAGCGAGGTTAAGCAACGTCGGTACTTGGATGGGTGACCACCTGGGGACGCCAGATTCTGTTACCCGCATCCTCCGAGCCTTCCTTTCGGTTGACTGTGGCAAGACTGAGGGAGTCGCAGTACCTGTTCTCAGTCAAGCAGAGCTTTCAGCCCTACCTTGGAAGCTTTCCTAGTTCTTCTTTCCTCATTGACCCGTCTATAGTCCGAACGGTCGCCTCAGGATAAGTTCCATGTGGGGCGATCCAAGTCCCGGTGGCTTCAGGCAATATTTAACCGGACCTCCCTGGCCCTATGGGACCAGCGGAACTATTAAACCTGCAATGGGTGTTGACCTATGGAGCCTCTTGATGGTAGTGGATATTCCTCGTCCTTTCCCCACATTCTTGGTGCGGTTCTCGGACTCGTCAAAGGAAAGGGGGGGGGGGGCCATGTTTCCGGTCCAGGCCTATGGTCAAGACCTGAAGGATACCTCTCCATCATTCAGGCAGGCTTAAGGGCCTTAGTCTGGCCCCTCTTCAGATCCTACAGCTCCTGCCAAGTCGCCCCGTTGCTCGTCGACTTCATTCTAACCAGCAGGGGACGCATTTTCACACCTTCACATCTGTAGTAGAGATACCGGGATGATTGAGATTCTCTCAATTCCACCATCGGTCTCATTCCAGGCAGGGGAATGTCTCTCTCAGACTATCCGAGCAGAGCCTCATAGAGAGAGTGTACCTAGGGGTCTTTGACCTTGGGTAACCAGCAAGTGCTGGTCTGGGGACCTGATCGCAACACCTTGGAACCTCAAGCTTCCACTAGTCTTACCCCAGTCTCAGACCCCGAGACTCTGGCAAGTGCATTCCGGTGATGGGTGGGACAAATTCGACGCCTGCGTCTTCCCCTCCTTTTTGTCTGCGGACAATGGGTCTCAACAAAACCAGGTTGTCTGTCAACCTTTCAATGGGAGAGCTCCACTGGGACTATGCGCAGAACGGTTTCTGGACCCTCTGCTTCCCCTGACGGAACTCCCGGGAGAGCTTCTCCACGGCGCCAGACTACTCAAGCAACCCACACTGCGGCATCTCTCCCGAACCGGGGCATCGCTTCGGCTTCATGCCTGGAGACACTACGCTTCCTCCTCTCTAGAAGAGACAACCCGCTACAGTCGCGGTACCAGAGGTCGCGTCATCTGCGATAGTCATCCACAAGGGTCTCCCAGGCAAAGTGAAGAGTCTAGGTGGTGGGTGCCGTGGGAGATATACCTCTTCCCGTGAGCGCCTTCTCTCCAGCAATAACGGTCTTATTGCCTTTCGGCGGGAGGAAGCTCCTTTCCGCTCTCGGCAATGAAGCCTGTCGCTCAGCCTTTCCCTGACCTTCAGCGTTAAAGGAATAACTTTTTCCTGCCCGCTGGATCTATCCTCGCTCATGCGAAGCTACGATCGTCCCTGCCCTAGTCGGAGGAAGACCTCCAACTGGAGCATGGCTCGGACTTTTAGTCCTTTAAGAGATCTTCTCAAGACCCTTTTACGAGGCTCCGGATTGTATTCCGCCTTGGGTCTTCTGCTCACTCTGGCCACGGCCAGTGTGTAAGCATCTTCTTGGTCTCTTACTACTCCCCCCTTCTAAGGAAGAGGGGAAGGCAACATCAGGCTCGCTCCTGAGTTGTTGGCTAGACTCAGAATCTGAGGGTCCCGACCCTTCGCGTCCGATTCATTCAAGATTCGAGTCTCCATTCTGTGTGTTATGTCCCAAGACCTTCTCTTTCTTGCCAGTAAGGAATCGAGAGGTTAGCGCTGGGAACAGCTGCAGTTTGGCCTCAGTTGCAGCCGATTTGGGAACACATGGAGGACATGGGGGGAGAGTCACCAGTATACCTCTTCAGCCCGGACTCGAGTACATTCATCTCGACCTGTCTTCAAACCCTCCCGTCCACGTCGCCCTACAGCACGATGTTGGATACATCGCAACGTCCTCGCCTTCGAGTATACTACTCTGTGACGCAGGTGCTACAAGCTGGAGTCTGGAAGCGTCTGATGACCTTCGCAGCCCCGCTTCCTGCAGGGCGTGACCCACAGGAGTCTCGATACGTTTTCTATCGCTCTGTGGTGGCTACACAACAGCTGGTCTAACCTCAGGCTCCTTTTTGGACAGGTAGCAGAAGGTTGAGGGCATTGTTATCAGGTTTTAGTCTGCATGAACGAAAGAAGTATGTCTGGCCCTTACTTCTTTCTTCATCATCCCCTCTACGGGGAAGCAGCATCCTGGTCTCTGCATAGCTGACCTCGAACCTCTGCAGGTAAACCATGCTCCTTGTGTTCCGAGTATTGAGTCAATACTGTCGCGTCCCCCATACCCTGACGAGGTGGTATTGGGAACGTCCTAACCCAGAGTTCCTTCTGGAACTCCAGGTCAACTGCCTAAGACGGGTCACACTTCTTCTTCACACACAAGCTTACGTAGGCCACTGGTTCCTTGCGGAGCAAGGAACTTGTGAGGTGCAGGGACTCCTTTTCTCGAGTGCGACTCACTCGGATTCTGAGTCCCCGGGTAAGCCAAAGCCAGTATGGCTGGGGACTTTCCACCCTCCTAAGGGATAAGTCACCCTTTGTAAATAGCGTGGTTTGTATTTCGGTTACGGAACAAATGACAAATTCGAAGATAATTTGTATTTTTCCTAACCATACAAACCTTAGCTATTTACACATATTTGCCCGCCAGCCCTGCTCCCCCAAGACAAGTCCTACCTCTAAGTGAAAGTGAGTATTCACGTGTGTGTGAGGGGGGAGAGGGGTAGCTAGCTACCACTCCCCTACCCCCCCGCTAACTAGCGCGGGGGTAATACACCCTCGTTAAATTCTAATGGCTCGCCATTTCAGCTACGCTAAAAGTAATAACCCCCCCCCTTTGTAAATAGCTAAGGTTTGTATGGTTAGGAAAAATACAAATTATCTTCGAATTTGTCATTTGTTCCGTAACCGAAATACAAACCACGCTATTTACAAGAGTTTTTCTTATGTAGAGGCAAAACAAGAAAAATGTTAATTTTATACTTGTACTCTAATACTACATGATTTCCTTCATCATGCATGCATATTTTTTCACCAAGAAAAGGACACTTTTTTTTTTTCAGAAGTAAAATTTTTACCAAACTGATTTATTTTTCTATTGAATTTATATAATATAATCTAGGGTTAAAAGGATAGCATTTTTATTGATCTAATGATAATGTTTTCTATTTTTTTTTACTGAAAGGAAAAAAAAAAAAAAAATGCCCCTTTTGCCAGCATGTGAAGATTATTTTCAGTAATAAATAAAGTGTTTAGTTAATGTTCTAGTTTATTTTAATTAATTTCCAATATATTACAATAATATTTTGGTAAAAAAAAAAGCCCATTTTGATAAAATTTGGATACTTGAAAAAAATATATGATTCTTAGCATGTGTACCACATAGGGTACACATCGCTCAATCTTGAGAGTCCCCTGTGAACCATATGTGGAGCACATCGCAGTCAACGTGTTAAGTCACCCTAATTAAATAGCGTGGTTTGTATTTCGGTTACGGAACAAATAACAAATTTGTAGATAATTTGTATTTTCCTAACTATCAAACCTAAGCTATTTAATCAAACTTGCCCGCCAGCCCTGTCCTCTCGGGAAGTCCTACCTCTAAGCAAAGTGAGCTACTCACCGCTGTGTGAGGGGGGGGGGGTCGCTAACTAGCGAGGGGGTAGTAAACCCTCGTTAAAAATCTAATGGCCCGTCATTTCAGCTACGCCGAAAGTAATACCCTAATTAAATTGCTAAGGTTTGTATGGTATGAAAAATACAAATTATCTACGAATTTGTAATTTTCCCACTAGGGTCCCCCCATGGTTGGAAAGGTTAACAAATAGGGTAAAAATACTGTTCCTCCTCAAAAAAAGCTCAGCTTTAGATACAGTAAAGCACAATGTAATTCATCAGAAAAAAAAAATATCAAAATTATTAGTGGCAAAGCTATTGTATAGAATTACCTATTTTCCAACCTCAAAGAAACGAGCGTTTTTCTATAGAAAATACCTGTTTTTTAGATGAGAAATTTTTCCTGCTGTCTGTAAGTATTATGAAAAATTTGTGTCCTTAGCGTTTTCGAGAAAAGTTGGAGGGAAGAAACTCGATTGGAGTGAACAAGATTGTGTAACTGAAAATACAGTACTGTACCTAGAGAACCGTAATGTTAGTAAGTGAGGTTATAAATATATATTACCAGAACCTTATTTATTCCTACAGAAATACAAACTACTAGGTAAAATTATAGAACAACACGGGATATTTCTAATAGGAAAGACAGCTTTTCTTTCAGTAAATAGTGTGCTTTCAACAAATTTGACCTTTATTTCCACTGTAAATAATCCGTTCTACTGTTATGGACCCCCCTCTTCCCAACAGACACAGGTGGGAACCTGGGAATTTGGGTGTGCGAAAACAGGACAAAACGGGATTATATAACACTTTCAAGAGTTGTAAAAGGTCACAGAACCTAACAAACACACCTAACCTAACCTAGTAGTTCCAATGTCACATACCTAGCGGTGGGCCAGTCCCTCATACCCCCCATCCCAGGTCCTAAACTAAAAGTAAATCACAAATAAATCCGTACAGTAAGATAAGTAAATTACAAATAAATCCTTACCAGAATTGCACTTGGAACACTTTAACCTTAGAGGGATAACACAATGAACTTTAACAAATTTTTCACTACACCAGGAGTACCGTGATACTTACCGTGAAACTTTAAAAAATTTTCCACTACACCAGGAGTACCGTGATACTCACCGTGAAACTTAGTTATAGCATCAAAATAGCCTTAATGTCAGCTATTACGCTTTGTTATGTTGGGCTCCATAATGCACACCCAACACGTAACAGCTACAAAGGAGCTGACGAGTTGTCCTAAGAAAATGTATTGTGTCACAGAACTGCCTACATCACACTCAAGCATACATGCATGACCAAATATTGCAAAATTCATCATATGATAAGGGAAGGGAAGAAAAAGGAGCTACAGTGGAACCTCTACATACGATTGTCCCAACATACAAATTTTCCAACATACGAAGTAAAATTCGACCAAATTTCTGTCTCAACATACGAAGTGTTGCTCCAACATACGACGTAAACAATACGCTTACCCGTGGAATTTTCTCGAAAGTGTGCAGCGTAGTTTGTTGTTGACGCCGCTAGACGGCAGCACATCGGAGGGACGCCAATCGAGCGTCACCTTGATCAGTCCTCTCATCGCGTGCGCATCGTGTGGTTGTCCTCTATTCGCTCAGTTTTAACAGTTTTTTATCTTGCCTTTTCACGTGTTGTTTTCTGTGTTCCGTAATCATGGGTCCTAAAAAGCTTAGTTTCGGTTCAGGAAGTAGTAGCAGTGGTGAGAAAAGAGGAAGTCTATGCTTTCATTAGAATTAAAGCAGGAAATCATAGAAAAGCATGATCTCGACGATCATAAAACAGAAGTCAGCCATTAAATCAGTGAAACCTTCGAAGGGGATCACGATTATTTCTAAACGTCGTAGCCCTACCCTTGAAGAGATGGAACGACTTTTGTTGATATGGATCAAAGACGACAAGGAGATTGTTGGCGATACGATCACGGAAATGATCATTTGTTAGAAGGCCAGCGCTATCTACAGTGACTTGAAGGCGGCGCGCTCTCGGGGTGACGGGGGAAGGAGAGTTCAGCCGATCCTACGACGGAGGAATTCAAGGCGTCTCGAGGTTGGTTCGAGAAATTTAGGAAACGGACCAGGATTCATTCAGTTGTTCGTCATGGAGAAGCTTCGAGTTCGGACACTAAGGCTGCTAAAGACTTTGTTAAAAAGTTCGAAAGCATCGTGGTGGAGGAAGGTTACGTAGAGCAGCAGGTTTTCAACTGTGATGAAACCGGTCTGGTTTGGAAAAAGATGCCTAGTCGAACGTACATTACCGCTGAAGAGAAGAAAATGCCTGCACATAAGCCAATGAAGGATCGGTTGACTTGCACTTTGTGCCAACGCCAGCGGGGACTGCAAAATTAAGCCTCTGTTAGTTTACCATTCCGAAAACCCTAGGGCATTTAAAACACATAGAATTAATAAAGACCTGCTACATGTTCTATTGCGTTCTAATTCTAAGGCTTGGGTTACAGTACTAGGCATATCTTTGTGGAATGGGTAAACGTAGTTTTCGGCCCTGCTGTCAAGAAGTATCTTCAGGAAAGGAATTTGCCTTTGAAGTGCTTGCTTTGTTTGGACAATGCACCCGCTCACCCCCCCCCCATACTCGAAGATAATATCATCGACGAATACAAATTCATCAAGGTGTTGTATCTTCCACTGAATACCACCCCTATCCTCCAGCCCATGGACCAGCAAGTCATCTCTAATTTTAAGAAGCTGTACACCAAGCACTTATTTAAGCAGTGCTTTAATGTCACGCAAAGCACCAACTTAACTTTACGTGAATTTTGGAGGAGCCACTTCAATATCGTGCACTGCTTAAAGATCATTGATCAGGCTTGGGAGGGAGTAACTCGTCGGACCCTGAATTCTGCTTGGAAGAAGCTTTGGCCTGATGCTGTTGCTCCCAGAGATTTTGAAGGTTTTGGCCCCGAGAATGAACCTGTGCTTGCCGCCGAGGAAGACGTCGAAGAGATTGTATCCCTTGGCAAGTCCATGGGTCTGGAGGTGGATGAAGATGACATCACTGAACTCGTCGATGAGCATCACGAAGAGCTCACCACCGAGGAACTCAAGGAGCTGCAAGCCATGCAGCATGATGAGTTCCAAGCGCAGTTGAGTGAGTCGGAGGAGATCGAGGAGGTAGGCGAAATCTTAGGTACGGCAGAAATAAAACAGATGTTGGCATATCATCAACACGTCGTTGATTTCATCGACAAGCATCACCCACAGAAACTTCAGGTTTGCCGTGTTGTTGCGCAATTCGATGATGTTTGCTTAACGCATTTTAGAAAAATCCTAAAAAGCCGTACAAAGCAACTTTCACTCGATAGTTTCTTTAAAAAATCTCTACTAAAACGGTCTGGTGATCATGATGAAAAGAAAGAAAGTGAAGCAAAGAAAAGGAAGACCGAATCGAGTGAAAGTGATCAAAATTAAAAATAAGAAAAGAAAAATGTAAAAAAAAAATATAAAATTATAAAAATGAAAAAAAAAAATAAGCTAAGTTAAGTTAAAGTTCACGTAGTAGTGTAAGTTAGTGTAAGTTATTGTACACGTTATCGTACAAAGTCACCGTCCCTACCTCCTCGCTGATCTTCCGTCTCCTCCTGCGTAGAAATCCCTACACCTGCGCTGGCCTGTCGCTAATGTAAAGTGTTACATTACAACCCGTTTTTTATTTATTATTTCATTATTATTATTCTTTTTTTTTGGTTTGTAATATGTATTTATTATACAGGCATTGTATTAATGTATTGTGTAATTATGTGTAGCCATTTATTAAGGATTTATTATGGGTTTTTAGGCTGAGGAACGAATTAAATCAATTACCATGTATTCTTATGGGAATATTTGCTTCAACATACGATCGTTTTAACATACGAAGTAGTTTCTGGAACGAATTAAGATCGTATGTAGAGGTATCACTGTATTTCGGTTACGGAACAAATGACAAATTCGTAGATAATTTGTATTTTTCCTAACCATACAAACCTTAGCTATTTAATCAAACTTGCCCGCCAGCCCTGTCCCCCGGGATAAGTCCTACCTCTAAGCAAAGTGAACTAGTTCACCGGTGTGTGAGGGGGGATGGGTAGCTAGCTAATCCTCCCCTACCCCCAGCGAGGGGGTAGTAAACCCTCGTTAAAAATTTAATGGCTCGTCATTTCAGCTACGCCGAAAGTAATACCCTATTTAAATAGCTAAGGTTTGTATGGTTAGGAAAAATACAAATTATCTACGAATTTGTAATTTATTATTATTGGACGAGAGGTATAACAGTTCAATTTTTCTGGGTTTCGGCACACATAGGTTTGTCTGGCAGTTGTTCCGTAACTGAATACAAACCACGCTATTTACATGGGGTGATTACTTCGGCGCAGCCGATGACGAGCCATAAAGTTTTAACGAGGGTTTCCTACCCCACCGCTAGTTAGCGGGGGTGGGGGGGGTAGGTAGGGGTAGCTAGCTACCCATCCCCCTCAAACACACCGGAGAATACTCCACTTTACTTTTGGCTCGCATAGTGATCGGAGGTTTCCGCTCCTATGCTCTCTTGATGGCCATTATTGTTTTGTCTTTTAACTTACCTTTTCTTATACTGGATATATTTAAACATTTCTGATGTTCATATATATTTTTGTGTATAGAAAATGTAAGTTTCCTTTGCTTTCGGTGTTGTGCGGTGTGTATTGTGTACGTCTGCTAGAGTTTGCCGGCTTAGGCCACCACGATCTTTCCGTGATCACGGCCTTGCACTTCTAGGCCACCATGGTTGCCTTTTGTGGAGTCCGGCCCTTCTCTTGAGGTCGTTCACCTCTTACTCCGTACTACGCCTTCGATAGCTTCTCAGAACCGAGTCGCTATTTCATCTTTTTTGTCTCAATTATTTTTACGAATATAATTGTGTTTTAACTTTTCAGCTCAGGGCTCACGTCCCTTCGGGGGTCGGTGATCCTTGGAACATTCAAAGTCAGTTGCATAATTATCATGTTACAATTCTCTTTTGTTAACTTTCGTCCCTCCCCCTCACCTGGGCATGCTGGGTGGGGGAGGGGGGGCGCATACCTTCTTTCGTTCTTATGTTCTTTCCCTCGGGGTTTCTCTTCGGAGTTTCACCCGGGGGAATTTTCTGTTAAATAATTATTCTGTTTTATTTTCCAGTTTACGATGCTGTTTCTTCGTGCCTGTTGTGTGTGCCTTCGAAACAGAGCTGTCCTGTGTATCCTGGGGAGTCGGCTTCGCCGCCGTCTCTCAGGCATTCGTCAGGGGCGTTCCCTTCTCTTAGAGGTTCCCCCGTGATTATTGCCAGCTCTTTTTTGCATCCTAGAACGATAGGGAGGTTCGCCTCCAGGGTAGTTAGTTAACTTCCCTTTTACTTTTCCTTAGTCCTTGGCGGTTATGCTCTTGGGGCTGAGCGACCGCCCTTGTGACTTGCTCAAGGGGCTGAGCGGTTGCAAGGCTAGACCATGGTACTAGCGACTATGCTCTCGGGGCTGAGCGGTCGCTTCTGTAGCTACGCTCAAGGGGCTGAGCAGCTGCAGGATCAGTCCGGCCCTCTCTCGTTCGCGAGGGAGGCCGCACTAAGGGCTCCTCCTTGGTGGATCACTCCTTTTTGTCTCTTCTACGAAGTGTCCCCTCCCGTTCGTGTGAGAGGACACTCACAGAGACTCCTCTTCAGAGGATTGTTCCTGTTTACGTCTGCTGATCTCACGGCCTTTCGGGGCTCCTTCACGTCTCTTCTACGAAGTGCTCACCTCTTGTTCGCGAGAGAGACCACTCATAGAGACTCCTCTTCGGAGGATTGTTCCTGTCATCAACAGCTTGCTGTTCAGTCACTAGCACTTCGGTGTTAATGTCAGGGAAACTTCGGTTTCTCTTTTTCCCTGACCCTTCGGGGTCTCGGATCTTAGTTACGCAGTTCCTTCGGGCTCTCGTAACTTTAGTCACTTCTACGCTTCGGTGTTTAGTGACGGAGAAACTTCGGTTTCTCGTTGCATTGAACCTTCGGGGTCTTGCAACTATCCCCTCGGGGCCTCGCTACTCAGGCTACGTTAGACCCTTGGTCTCTCGTCCCTCAGTGTTCCTGTTGCCTGCTGTATCCGTTCCTGACTGCAGACGCGCCTTGGGCGCCCACGCCCCCGTTATCTAACGGGCTCCTCCCTTCGGGGTAGGAGAGACTTTCTCACACCTTGAGTAAGTCCCTTAAGTGCCAGGTGTCACCTGCGCGTCAACGTTCCCTTACGCGCTAGCGCTCGACTGCTGTTCCTGCTGTTCCTGAGACTGCCTTAGAAACTCCTTGTTCCAGTATCCAGTTAGGCTGCTACCAACGTTCCCTGCGCATTTGCGCACATCGTTGGGGTTCCTGAGATAGAGCACTGGCGCTCACCAGCAGTTCAGCCTTCGGTGTCTCTAAGTCTCTTCTACGAAGGCCACCTCTCCCGTTCGCGGGAAAGGTACCTCACAGAGACCACTCCTCGGAGTAGTTAGCAGTCCTTCAGTTGATCGTCGGCACTGAAGTAGACCTCCTGGTCCTCTTCAGGGGATGCTCTCCCTTTTAGGGACACATCCCAGTTCCTGATCTACGAGTTAGCGATCCTTCAACCATTTCCGACAATCTTCTGTTGTGCAGGAGCCTACGATCTTCACTCACGCATAAGCGCTGAAGACCGCTCGCGTGCGGGATTATTTCCCGCCCGCGACCTCGCGGTCGTCGACGGTTTAGCCGACGATCTTCTGTTCACGCTAACGCGTAAGCGTTGATGATCGCCCGCGCGCGGGAAACCATCCCGCGCGCGATCTCGCAATCGTCCAGGAACGCGCGATCGTCGATGATTGTTAGCCGACGATCTTCTGTTCACGCTAACGCGTAAGCGTTGATGATCGCCCGCGTGCGGGATGGTTTCCTGCGCGCGATCTCGCGATCGTCGAGGGTCGTTAGCCGACTATCTTCTGTTCGCGCTAACGCGTAAGCGTTGATGATCGCCCGCGCGCGGGATAGTTTCCCGCGCGCGACCTTCAAGGCCCTTCCGCTCGCAATCGTTAGCCGGCGATCTTCGTATCCAGCGCTAGGCGCGCAAGCGCTGACGATCTTCTTAGTGTGCGTAATTGCCGAGGATCGGTCTGTGAGCGGGGTAGTTTCCCGCGCGCGGTTTTCCGCACGCGATCATCGACGGCCGTTAGCCGGCGATCTTCGGATCCGGCGCTAAGCGGAAACGCCGACGATCTTCTTAGTATGCTTTTTTAAGGCAAGGATTTTCTACATCTGTTATTGCCGCTTCGTCGGATGTTTCTACATCTGGTATTGCTGCCTGCTTTGATGAATTGGAAAGGTGTCACGGTTGAGAGGTGTTCGTGCTCAAAGCCCTATGTGAGAGTATTGGATGATCTCAGCCATCCCTATGATGGTTTGGACCTTTTTGGCGGAACTATTCTCAAGTGTTGGGTCTTCGGAATCCAGGGGGATCCAATGCTTGGGGTAGGACTCTCGGCTTTTGGCCGGAAGCCCATCATTACAGATATGGGGAGGATGATTCCATAATTTTTTGGTCTCAGTCCTAACAGGCGGGTTCAGCTTACACCTGTGCCTCTATATCTGTTTTGATGCTATCCTTCGGGTAGGGTATGGAGTGGACCATCTGGGAAGTATACTCTCATTGTGCCGATAGTGGAGAGTGCAAATTTCCTTTCTGACGTGTGATGGCCTAACATTCTCGAGCAGGTACATCAAACTAACCCTTTTCTCTCTCTCGTCTAATGGATTCTTTAAGTAACGAACCCCCATCCCCTGGATACGCTGACTCTCCCCCGGCACTGTTGACGACCTCTGCTAATGTGATAAGGGAAAGTTCTGTTGATGACCTCGGAACGGGAAAGGACCATTCTACTGATATTTCAAAATTGAGTAATTTGGGTAACACGAGGAAACTTCGAATCCTTCATGTTACACAAATTTCAATAGAGACAAATTATGATGATCTATGTAAAGCATTTGAATGCTATGGATGCATAAAAGAAATAAGGATGAAACTTGAAGCTGAAACTTGGGATTCATGGATATCTTATAGTAGTTATGATGAAGCATTTAGTGCAATAAGTAACTTGAATGATATTAAAATTAATAACTTGAATGTAACGGCTGCTCTCTGGGATAAGGTACCAAAGGATTTGGATGTGTATAGGCCTGCCGATTGGTTGGAAAGAGACGCAGATTTAGTTATGCCCTCCCAGAGAAATCCAAAACCACCGATGTGGCTTATAGCTGAATCAAAGGGGGTTACAGGGAATTATTTTAAAATATGCAAATTGATTCAGAAATAAGTAGGAACTATTGCACCTGGCGATATATCTCGTTTCGGAAAAAATAGTTTCCTTATCCATGCCAAATGAAGTACACAGTCGGTAATATTGTCCAATATATATGAAAATAAGTAATGATGACATAAAGTTAGATGTCAAACCCCACCTAAATTTTAGCTACGGAAGGGGCGTAGTTTTTAACAGAGAACTATATGATTTTACAGAGGAGGAGATACTGGCCATGTGTCCATTAAATGTATGGAAAGTTCACAAAGTCCCAGGTACATCAATGATAATCCTCACGTTCCAGGATGCTGATGTACCTTTTCATATTATTATCGAGAACGAAAGGATTAAAGTAAGACCCTTCAAGCAGAAGCCATTGCAATGCTTTAATTGTTTTAAATTTGGGCACTCGTCCAAATTTTGCAAAAATGAGAAGATGTGTGGTATTTGCTCCAAATCTTACCATGGAGAGTGTGCACTTGGAGCCAGGTGTTTAAATTGCAGCTCGAATCACAAATCCACAGACAAGAGCTGCGAGCTATATAAGTTTGAGGAAGCTGCCCTCAACAAATCAAACTTAAAACATATAAGTGTGACCCATGCCAAAAGACTATTAAATAAATCAAATACATATGCTAAGGCATTAAAATCAAACCAACCTAGCGCTGCCAATAGCTAAAAAAAAAGTATACTATCTGACAAAATGTCAAATAATGAGGTAACCATATTACCTCCTGAGGCTTTACCACGGTGTATTAACACTAGGTCATTGCCCATTGCTGTACAGCCTTCAGCCACCATTACAAAAAATAATACAAACCTCTCTCAGGCCATGTCCTTGCCTGATCTGATGGAGGTTCCATACCTGATGCACCTGTAGTGGGAAAGGTGCAAAAACCTCTAATTCCACCATCTATTAATCGTAAAAGAGAGAGACCTCCATCTCTCTCTCCACCCTCCATTAGAAACGTTAAGGTTATGACATCAAATAAATTTGATGTTTTGTATGTTGATGTTTCTAATGAACCAGAAGATAAACTGAATAAATCAGAAATTCAAGTTGAGGTCCACCATCCACCTCAACAAATAGATCAAAAGGATACAAAGAAAAACACAAACGTAAAACCCAACATAACAAGACCACCTCTGAAGAAACCTACAGGTAATAATGTTAGATTAAAAACTGCTAATGGGAAGACCTCATCCAAGATGTCTTCCAGAAATAATCCATAGTTTTCTCCTCCATTTTGCAATGGAACTGTCAGGGTTTGAGGGCGAAATATGAAGAACTTAAGCTCCTAATTCATGAGCATTCCCCCATAATTATATGTCTACAGGAAAGTATGCTTGATTCTAACACTCCTAGTCCTCGAGAGTATGTTAGCTATAGAACACCATATAATCAACAAGCAGGGAGCCTTGGCGGAAGTCTCATGTACATTCGTCGAGATGTTCCCCAAATAATATGTCTATATGTACAACCCTGCAGGCAGTTGTTGTACAAATTGATATAGGGAGAAAATATACAATATGCTCTCTGTACTTACCTCCAAATGATAATATTTTATATGATGATTTAGCAGAGGTCATTCAACAACTCCCTCAACCTTTTCTCTTACTGGGAGATATGAATGGTAGACATCCTTTATGGGTGATGTTTTGGCCAACACAAGGGGCAATATTATCTCATCAATTGTGGAGAATGAGGATGTGGGACTCCTTAATACAGGAGAGCCCACGCACTTCCATGTTCAGACAGGTACTTTGTCATGCATTGACCTTTCAATTGCAAGCTCTAACTGCCTTCTTGATTTTGATTGGAGGACATTAGATGATTGGCATACTAGTGATCATGCACCAATCATTATAAACACCAACAAGGGTCCGCCTTTGCAAAGATCGCCACGTTGGAATCTAGACAAGGCAGACTGGGTTAAATTTTCCGAGCTTAGTGAAATCGAAGGGAGAGCAGAACAGTTTGAAAGTATTGATGATGCCATAGACCTACTGAATGGAACTCTTCATACAGCAGGAATCAATTCGATTCCCAAAACCACAGGACTAATCAAAAGACGACCAGTCCCGTGGTGGTCCTCAGAATTAACAGCCTTGCACAGAGCCACCAGAAAATCCCTGACTAGATTGCGTAGGCGCCGTACTGATGAAAATTTAATATCATACAAAAAGTGTAGAGCACAGTTCCGTCGTGCCATGAAAGAAGCTAGACGCCAATCTTTGGTGGCTTTTGTTTCCTCCATTAATAGTAGAACACCACCATCTTCTGTATGGAGGAAAATAAAAAAAAATGCAGGCAAATTTACCCCGAACCCACCACCAGTGTTGAAAGTGAATGGTCAGTTTGTGACTGAAGGAAATGAAGTTAGCAATACCCTGGCTGACCATTTTTCAAATGTATCGTGCAAGCGTGTAGCAGCTCTTGGTCACCAGTACAGGTGCATTGAAGAAAAGAAAATTTTAAATTTTGCAACAGGAAGGGAAGAATCGTATAATTCTCCTTTTACTGAAAGAGAACTTTATTCCGCACTCGCTACTTGCAACGATACAGCTCCTGGACCCGATGGAATTTCATATGCAATGGTTAAACATGTACATTTTAATACAAAGTTATTTATTTTAAGTATTATTAATAGAATATGGCATGATCATAGTTACCCAAGTGTTTGGGAACTAGCCATTATTTTAGCCTTTTTAAAACCCGGTAAGGACAAGTTTTTAGCAGCAAGCTATTGACCTATTGCATTGACTTCGTGTTTATGTAAAATCATGGAGAAGATGGTCAATGTAAGGTTGATGTGGTACCTTGAAAAGAAGGGTATTTTTATCACCGATTCAATGTGGATTCAGAAAAATGCACTCAACAACTGATGTGTTAATAAGACTTGAGTCCTCTATTTGTGAAGCCTTTGCTTCCAAACAGCACCATGTGACAGTTTTTTCAACTTTGAAAAGGCATATGATACCACATGGAGATATGGTATACTTAAAACAATTCATGAACTAGGATTAAAAGGAGAACTACCACTATTTATTCAGTCATTTCTTTCGCATAGAGTTTTTCAAGTGAGAGTGGGGGAACTATATCAGAGAGTAAGTGTCAGGAAGAAGGAGTTCCTCAGGGGAGTGTGCTGAGTGTAACCCTGTTTCACTAGCAATTAATGGGATATCCTCAGTCATTCCCCGGGATGTTCTCTCAACATTATTTGTGGATGATCTCTCAATATCATTTGCTGGCACTAGAATGGCAATGGTTGAGAGAAAAATCCAACTCTCTATTGATAAAATTATCCAGTGGGCTGACATGAATGGATTTAAGTTCTCGACAAGTAAAGCTACCATTGTCCAATTTGGTCGTAACCGGGGAGTACATCCAGACCCGGATATATACTTGTTCCGTAACCGAAATACAAACCACGCTATTTACATTGGGTTTACCTTTTAGCGTAGCTGAAATGACGAGCCAGTAGTTTTTAACGAAGGTTAATTACCCCCGCGCTAGTTAGCGGGGGTTAGGGGAAGGGTAGCTTGCTACCCCTCCCCCCCCACACACCGGTGATTTGCTTCACTTCACTTTTGGCTCCGGCGATGAACAGACGTGTCTGTCCATCGTCCTCGTTGACAGCCTTTAATCTTTTTTCTGCTTTTTCTTTACAGTGTGTGTGTGTGTGTGTTAGAAGTTGACCACCTTTATTATTGCTATGCGTACGTGCCCTGGAATTGCCGGCCGCCCTTGTGGTACCTTTATGTCGGCCACGGATACGGATCCTCACACCCTTTGCCCGCAGTGTCGAGGCCGACAGTGTGATCAGGAAAATATGTGTAGTGAGTGCTGGGAGTGGTCTGCCTCCCAGTGGGAGAGGTTTGGCCGCCGGCATAAGAAGAAGTCCAAGAGAGACCGTTCTCCTTCTGGGGTTGCCTTGAAGGAGGAAGGTTCTCGGGACTCTTCTTCCGCCGCCCAAACCTCCTCTGAAGCTCCCCCTCGTTCGGCTCCTAAGGAGAGTCGGCCGAGTGGTAGCGCAGGCCCTAGTTCTATTTCCCAACCTTGGGTGGGGGGAGAGGGCGTCGCCTCACATAGCGCGGCAGTTCCCCTCCTCCGGGGGAGGTTATTGATGAATCACTGTCTAATGATGATCTTTTACAGATTTGGGCTTCCCTGGGGCTTAAGGGCTTGCCCTCCAGGTTTGCCCTGATTGACCTTGTCCAGTTTGGGGGCCACCGTTAAGCAGTCGCCGGTGATAGCAGAGGTAGACCCTCTGTCTATCGTCGACGTCGTGGTGGCAGAGGCCTCCGACGGGGCGGGGCAATCCTCTGCAGGTGCAGTTGGGGATGTTGGTGCTGACAGCTCTCCTCCCCCTTCCGTACATCCTTCGAAGGGGGAAGGGAGTCCTACGGGCTCGTCTGCTGTCCAGCTTCCCTCTAAGGGGAGTGCCTTGACTGAGACTCCCCTTCGGAGGACTGATGGTCCTGATGATCTTCCTCGTGGCCGCCTTCGCCGTAAGGCTCACCGTCCGCTGCGTCACAAGGGCCTCCCATCTCCTTATAAGGGTGTTAAGAGGCGCCTTTTTGGATAATCTTCTTCCGAAGGGGACTCTCCTCGTCGTAAACAGCCTACAGCTCCAGCTTCATTAGACCTCTCTGGGGATCAGTCTCCTACTCCTGCTAGAACTTCACCTTCTGGGGCAGATGTTCAGCAACCTGACCTTGTCACCCGACGGGCAACGGTCCCTTCGGGGCAAAGGGATTCTTCCCTTTCACGTGCAGTGTTAGCGCACAGGCGCTCTCTTGCTCGTCAGCGCTCTCCTGCTCGTCAATGCTCTCCTGCTCATCAGCGCTCACCTGTTCGCCGGCGCTCTCCTGATGTTCGCCCTCCTTCTCGCCAGCACTCTCCTGAGGACATCCTTCAACCTGTTGTTCCTGAAGAGCCCTCAGCGCGCCAGCGTTCCTCTGCTCGCCCTTCTGCAGTGTTAGCGCACAGGCGCTCTCCTGCTCGTCAGCGCTCTTTTGATCGTCAGCGCTCTCCTGTTCGTCAGCGCTCTTCTGAGGATCATCGCCCTCTTGCTCGCCAGCGCTCCCCTGTGGTCTCTGAATATCCTGCAGTCCCTGTTGGGCGCCCTGCGCACCATCAGTCTCCTGAGCGCTCTCGCGATCCTCAGCTTGTTCCTGCGCAACATCGCCCGCGTTCTCCAGCGTGTGTTTCTAAAGCACATGTTCGCCCACGCGCCCACGCGCCTACGCGCTTCCTATTCCTGTTCGTGAACGCGCCGCGCCAACTGTTCCTTCACAGGATTTTACGCGTCGCCCTCTTGCTCGCCAGCGATCACCAGCTCGCCAGCGTTCACAGACGATTCAACAATCGCCTGCTCGTCAGCGTTCTCCTACGCGTCAGCGATCACCTGAACATCGGCGATCTCCGGATCGCCCGCGTGACTTATCGCCTGCGCACATGCGGTCTCCAACGCGCCGTCACCCAGAGATTCTGGAAGGACATGGTTTGCCCCCGCGCGATCGTTCGCCGGCGCGACCTACGCGCTATCGCTCGCCAACGCGTCACCATGCGCCAACGCGCCATCGCTCACCTGCGCACCAGCGTTCGCCAGCGCATCACCGATAGCCTGCTCGCAATCGCTCTCCCTCGCGCTACAGGTCTCCTGACCAACGTCGCCAGCGATCTTCGGAACGTTCTCACTCGCCCACGCGGCAACGCGTTCCCTCGCCATCGCGCCAACGCATTCGTTCACCGGCTCGCCCACGCGTTCGTTCGCCTGTACGCCCTCGCGCCCACTCGTCTGCGCGCGATCACTCGCCCGCGCGACCGCTCGCCTGCGCGCCCGCGCGACCGTTCACCTTCGCGCGACCACCGTTCGTGCCGAATTTTACAGCCAGTGATAGTAGCAGGAATGCGTGTTCCCAGACAGCGCTCTGGATCGCCTCCATCAAAACGCAGGACTGTTGTGCAGGACAAGGAAGACACTTCAGAGAGGTCAGTGTGTCCTTCTTCCCCCTTTCCTTTTCAGGCAGGTCCAGTGGTGTCCACTCCGAAGGATCGCCCGATCCCTTTTCCTCCAGCGAGGATTTCGGACTCTGTGTCCGTGGAACAACAGACTTGGTTTGGTCCTCTGATGCGGGCGTTAGTGAGAGTAATGAAACCAGCACTCGCCGATCAGGGCAACAAACCAACGGCTGCCTCACCTACGCTGAAGAGAAAGAGAGGAGTGGACTTCGTGGTGACTTCCCCCAGGGAGAAGTTGGTTCCTAAGAGGTCTGTCGGGAAGGCCCCTTCCCCTGCTCGAACGTTTTCTCCTTCTCCCGTGGACGAGACTTTTCCGTCCTCGGGTGAGTCCAGTGAAGCTATAGTCTTCCCCTCAGCACCAAGGGGGGAGCCTTCTCTTCATGGAGGAGAATCGTCTCGTGCGGAAGGGGCTCTTCGAACCTCTTTGTTGGGATCCTGTATCCCTCCCAGGAGGGAACCCAAGGACTCCAAGACCATCCCGAAATTATCTTCGAGGATTCGCTAGGAACCCGCGGCTCCCCGGGGGAACGTCCACACTTCACCCCAGGAAGAGATTCCGGGGACAGGAGACTTAGCTGCCAGCCCCCAAGGAAGAGATCAGCAGGAGTCTGAACATGCCTTCTGGCAGGTCCTGAGGCTGATGAGGCAACTCAACGGGTTCATGGACCCCGTGATCGCCCCCCGAGAAGGCAAGGACATAGTCTTGGACGAAGTGTTCGACGTTCGGAAAGCCCCTAAGTCCAGTGCGGCTCTGCCCTGGTCTCGGGGTCTGAAGAGGGCCAGAGCCAGGGCCAACGCCCAGCTCGCGATTCTTGCCTCCTCCAGTCGTTCCTCTGCCGGGAATAAACTCATCCCTCCTCCTCGTCTCCAGCAGAGGAGGTATTTTGAGATCTTGGGTGATTCCAGTCTCGCTCTTCCTCTCCATCACTCCGTGGAGGAGCTGGCGAAGGGAGTTCCCCTTGAGAAGCTCTCTGCCCGGCAGGTGTCGTTCTCGGCGTCGGAGATCCTGAGCCATGAGAAGGTCGCGAAGAGCGCCATGCAGGCCACTTCGTGGTTGGATTTATGGCTAGGAACTCTGGGCATCCTATTGTGCTCCGAGGACTTGTCTAAGGAGACCAATAGGAAGGCCCTGGAGACCTTCTTACTCTCGGGCACCCGCTCCATCGAGTTCTTGGCGCACCAGGTCACCACCCTGTGGGCCAGCTCGGTGTTGAAGCGGCGCGATGCGGTGACCGAGAGATTCCATCCGAAGGTCCCCGCCGTGGATGTGTGTAGGCTCAGACATGCTTCCCTTCTTGGGGAGAATCTGTTCGAGCCACAGGATATGGAGCGAATGGCTGAGAGGTGGAGGAAATCTAGCACGGACTCCCTCCTCCATAGGGCCCTTACAGCTCGGCCGCATAAGCCTCCAGCTCCGCAGCAACAGCAGCAGCAGCCTCGTAAGGCTCCGAAGCAGGCACCGGCAGTTAAGAAAGTGGTGTCTAAGCCCCAGCCCTTTCCAGCCAAGTCCACCAGGGGAGGCAAGACTCCTAGGGGTAGCGACCGCGGCCGCAAACCCTAGGGGTGGCAGTCCCCCTGCGTGTCCACCTGTGGGGGGATGCCTTCAGCGTTGCGTCCGCAGGTGGCAGCAACACGGGGCCGAGGCTTGGATGGTTTCAGTGATCGGCCAAGGCTATCGCGTCCCGTTCACAACATCTCAACCTCCCCTGACAGCGAATCCAGTGTCGTTGAGCTCCTATGCCACGGGGTCGGCAAATTGGCTGGCCCTTCGGGCCGAAGTCGAGACCATGCTCAAGAAGGGTGCTCTCCAGGAGGTCGTCGACGGCTCCCCAGGCTTCTTCAGTCGACTCTTTCTTGTAAAGAAGGCGTCTGGAGGCTGGAGACCCGTCATCGACCTCTCAGCTCTGAACGGGTTTGTCAAGCAAACCCGGTTCAGCATGGAGACAGCGGACACGGTCAGACTTGCGGTGAGACCACAAGACTTCATGTGCACACTGGATCTAAAGGACGCGTACTTCCAGATCCCAATCCATCCGTCTTCCAGGAAGTACCTAAGATTCTGCCTAGACGACAAGATCTACCAGTTCAAGGTGCTGTGTTTCGGTCTCTCCACAGCTCCTCAGGTGTTCACCAGAGTGTTCACCCTGATTTCTTCTTGGGCGCACAGGAACGGCATTCGTCTCCTTCGTTATCTGGACGACTGGCTAATCCTAGCAGACTCGGAGTCGACCCTTCTTCGGCACCGAGACAGGCTTCTAGGTCTTTGCCAGTCCTCTCTGCAGCCGTCCCAACGACTGGTTTATCTAGGCATGCTGATAGACACCAATCTCCACAGAGCCTTTCCATCAGACGACCGGATAGCAAGGCTGAGGAGGGTGGCGGAACCCTTCCTCAGGCGAGAAGAGCTCCCCGCCCAGTCGTGGTTGCGTCTCTTAGGTCACCTGTCCTCCCTGGCTCGTCTGGTTCCAAACAGCCGCCTCAGGATGAGATCCCTGCAGTGGCGACTCAAGTCCCGGTGGAATCAAGGATCCGATTCCCCGGACATTCTGATCCCGATAGGATCTTTGGAATGGACGGACTTGCGGTGGTGGCTGGTCGACGAGAACCTGCGGAAGGGAGAGAGTCTTCTCGTCCTCCCCCCGGAATTGACTCTGTTTTCGGAAGCGTCAAAAGAAGGGTGGGGGGCGCACGTTCTGAACCAGAGGGCCTCAGGCCTTTGGTCAGAATCAGAAAAGTGCCTGCACACCAATCTTCTAGAATTGAAGACCGTCTTTCTGGCTCTTCAGCAGTTCCAACGGACCCTGGCGGGTCACTCCGTGGTGGTGATGAGCGACAACACCACGGTAGTGGCTTATGTCAACAAGCAGGGAGGCACTTTTTCGCAGCAGCTATCCCATCTTGCAGTAGAGATTCTGAGGTGGACCGAAGTCCACTCAATAACACTATCAGCTCGCTTCATTCCTGGCAAGAGGAATGTGCTCGCCGACAGTCTGAGCAGGGCCTCGCAGATAGTGAGTACCGAGTGGTCTTTGGATCCTCAGATAGCCAACAAAGTCCTGACTTTGTGGGGTTTCCCGACTGTGGACCTGTTCGCAACAGCGTTGAATTTCAAGCTGCCTCTGTACTGCTCCCCAGTCCCGGACCCCAAGGCACTCTGGCAAGATGCTTTCCAGCAACGGTGGGACAACATCGACGTGTACGTCTTCCCACCGTTCTGTCTGATGAGAAGGGTGCTCAACAGGATCAGACTATCGGTCAACTGTTCGATGACTCTGGTAGCTCCGCTATGGCATCATGCAGAATGGTTCCCGGACCTTCTGCAGCTCCTGACGGAGCTCCCGAGGGAACTTCCTCCATGACACGAGCTTCTCAGACAACCCCACTCCGACGTCCCTCACAAGGCCGTGGCCTCGCTTCAGCTTCACGCCTGGAGACTATCCAGCGTCTCCTCACGGAGAGAGGCTTTTCGCAACAGGTTGCGGAGAGAATGTCTCGCCACCTGCGAAGGTCCTCTGAGGGAGTCTACCAGGCGAAGTGGAGAGTCTTTTGTGGTTGGTGTCGTGGGAGGGGTATCTCCACTTGATGCCACTATTCCAGCTAAAGCTTGGCCTTCAGGCTGAAAGGCGTGAATATTTCTTCCTCGCTAGAACTCTCTCTACTCATACGTAGCTATGAGCTTACCTGCCCCCAGTCGGAAGTGAGACCTCCTCCTTGGAACGTGGTTTGGGTGCTCAGGGCTCTTAAGAGACCTCCCTTCGAACCATTACACCAGGCCTCCGATCGCCACCTGTCTTGGAAGACGGCTTTCCTGCTCGCTTTGGCTTCGGCCAAGCGGGTTAGTGAACTTCATGGTCTCTCGTACGACATCGCCCATTCAAGGGGATGGGGGGAGGTAACGTTCAGGTTCGTCCCTGAGTTTGTAGCCAAGACTCAGAATCCTGGAGTGCCGGTTCTTCGGTTCGACTCTTTCAGGATCGCGAGTCTCCGCTCTGTAACAAGCGACCCAGACCAGCTGCTACTATGTCCAGTGAGGTGTTTGAGGCACTACTTGAAGAGAACGGCTGCAGTCCGTCCTCAAGTGCGAGCATTGTTTGTGAGCACAGGCAGGACGAAGAGGAGGGTCACCAGGAACACCATCTCAGCTTGGATTCGAAGGGTTATCCACCATGCCTTGAATCCAGACCCTCCTCCGTCACGTCGCCCTAGGGCACACGATGTCAGGGGTGTTGCTACGTCCCTGGCCTTCAAGAGAAACTTCTCTGTGACGCAGGTACTTCAAGCAGGGGTCTGGAAGCGTCAGACGACCTTCACAGCCCACTACCTGCAAGACGTGACCCACAGGAGCCTCGATACGTTTTCTATCGGCCCTGTGGTGGCTACACAACAGCTGGTCTAACCTCAGGCTCCTTTATGGACAAGTAGCAGTTGGTTGAGGGCATTGTTACCCGGTTTTAGTCTGCGTGAATGAAAGAGTATGTCTGACCCTTACTTCTTTCTTCATTCTCCCCTCTCTTGGGGAAGCAGCATCCTGGTCCTCGCATAGCTGACCTCGACCTCTGCAGGTAACCCTTGCTTCCTTGTGCTCCTAGTATTAAGCTTAATACTGTTGCGTCCCCCATACCTTGACGAGGTGGTATTGGGAACGTCCTATCCTAGATACCTATCTATAGGTCTCAAGGTCAACTTCATAGGACGAGTCACACCTTCCTCCACACACAACTTATGTAGGCCACTCGTTCCTAGCGAAGCAAGGAACTTGTGAGGTGCAGGGGCTCCTTCTCTCAAGTGCTGCTCACTGAGGGATTGAGTCCCCGGGCAAAGCCGAAGTCAGTAAGGCTGGGGACTTTCCACCCTTCCTAAGGGGTAAGTCACCCAATGTAAATAGCGTGGTTTGTATTTCGGTTACGGAACAAATGACAAATTCGAAGATAATTTGTGTTTTTCCTAACCATACAAACCTTAGCTATTTACACATATTTGCCCGCCAACCCTGGCCCCCAAGTCAAGTCCTACCTCTAAGTGAAGTGAAGCAAATCACCGGTGTATGGGGGGGGGAGGGGTAGCAAGCTACCCTTCCCCTACACCCCGCTAACTATTGGCTCGTCATTTCAGCTACGCTAAAAGGTAAACCCAATGTAAATAGCTAAGGTTTGTATGCTTAGGAAAAATACAAATTATCTTCGAATTTGTCATATTAAAGGTCAACGGGTACCATGTGCAAGTGAAGCTAAATTTTTAGGTTTGATAATTGATTGTAGGCTTACATGGGTTTCTCACTTAAAAGCATTAAAAGCTAAATGTGTTGAAGCTCTGAATATCTTAAAAGTATTGTCCCATACATCATGGGGGGCAGACCGCAATACTATTTTAAAATTATACAACGCCTTGATTTTTTCCAAAATTAGTTATGGATGTGAAATATATTCTTCAGCCACCCCAAGCTGGTTAAAAATATTAGACTCGATACATCATGCAGGTATTAGATTGTCTACTGGAGCTTTTAAAACCTCGCCTATCCCAAGTCTCCTTGTTGATGCTGGAGAGTTACCTCTAGACCTTTACCGAATGTCTTCCATTATTCGGTATTGGTTTAGATTGCAAAGACTCCTTAACTCTCTAGCCTTTCAGACTGCAAGCCTTGTAAGACACGCATCATACTTTGAGTTGCACCCAAAATCTCCTCAACCTTATGGCTTTCGGGTGAAACGATTATTAAATAGTCTTGATATAATTAGAAATAAGGTACTTCCATTCAAGGTATCATCAACGGCTCCATGGAAGTTACCAGAGATATCTTTTTGTAAATATTTTATTGGAGATAAGAAGAATATGTCAGACCTAGAAGCCAGTTCTCTTTTTAATGAACATGTTAAAGATCATAGAGAATCAACTTTTATCTATACTGATGGCTCCAAATCTGATGCTGGCGTTGGATTTGGAGTACATAGTAATGGTTTTAATTGTAGAGGTGCACTTCCTCTGACCGCTTCCATATTTACTGC
Source organism: Palaemon carinicauda (assembly GCF_036898095.1). Taxonomy (NCBI): domain Eukaryota; kingdom Metazoa; phylum Arthropoda; class Malacostraca; order Decapoda; family Palaemonidae; genus Palaemon; species Palaemon carinicauda. Next base: position 71,696,009 of record NC_090744.1, on the reverse strand, counting down.
CGAACTTTATGGCATATTAACTGCTATTGAGAAAATAGCGTTGGAGAAGGAGGGTAATTTTACAATTTTTAGTGATGCAAGGAGTGTCCTTCAAGCTATAGAAGTTTTTAATTCTAATAACCCTCTAGTTTTAAAGATTTTAGAATGGCTTTTTACTATTGGACGGAGAGGTATAACAGTTCAATTTTGTTGGGTTCCAGCACATGTAGGTGTGTCTGGGAATGAGAAGGCAGATTCACTGGCTAAAAAGGCTGCATCCGAGTTGCTGCCAAGAAGGTATCCCATTCCATGTAATGATTTCTTACCTGACATCAAGAAATTGGTTTGCAATAAATGGCAACAGCAATGGGATAGCCTAGATGGGAATAAAATGCGAGAGGTAACAAATGTCATATCTCCTTGGAGGTATAATATGATGCCCCGAAAATGGGAGACGTCTCATTGTCGTCTCCGTATTGGTCACACTCGGTTGACACACGAGTTTCTGCTGAAGGGCCAACACCAACCGTATTGTGACGACTGTTTAGTACCTCTACAGTGAGGCATTTGTTGACCGAATGCCCCAATTATAACAACTTAAGGAATAGATATCTGTTTGAGGCTCGAGGTGAGGGTGGCAGGTTCATCCTTGCCAAGATTCTTGGAAATGATGTGTCCTACTATGCAAGTGGCATTTTTAGATTTATTTCAGAAGCAGGTCTTCTGAAAACTATTTAACTTTTATGACATTCAACTTTTATGATTTTAATTGAATACTATTTTATTTTTTATTTTTGTATACATAAATTAAATGTTACCGGCGTCAATGACCTTAGATGTCAGGATGCCTGAAAACTTTAAATCAATCAATCAATCTCTAGCGCGCACTTCTACAGTTCCTGCGCGCCCGCGCGCCTTCATATCCTGAGCCCGTACGCGAGCGTTCGCCTTTGCGTGTCGCTGCGCTACCTGATCCTGCGCCCCAGCAGTCTACGCGTCGACATCCTCTTACGCGCCAGCGATCTCCTGCGCGTCAGCGATCTCCTGCGCGTCAGCGTTCTCCTGCACGCCAGCGATCTCCAGAGCTTCTGCGATCTCCTGAGCACCCGCGCGATCCATCGCCTGAGCGCAAGCGCTCTCCTACGCGCCAGCGCCACCTTGACCTAGATTGCCATAAGTCTCCTACTCGCACACTCACCAAATCGCCTATGCGCAGTCGTTCGCCTGCGCATACTACGTGCCAACGCGCCATCGCTCGCCAACGCGCCAGCGTTTGCCGACGCGCCAGCGTTCGCCGACGCGCCAGCGTTCGCCCACGCGCCATCGCTCGCCCACGCGCCATCGCTCGCCCACGCGCCATCGCTCGCCCACGCGCCATCGCTCGCCCACGCGCCATCGCTCGCCCACGCGCCATCGCTCGCCCACGCGCCACAGATCTCCAGGACGCCATCGATCTCCTGCGCCTTGCCGTTCTCCTGAGCAACAGCGATCTCCGCTTCCTGCGCGCCCGCGCGTTCCTTTGCCTACGCGCCAACGCGTCCCCTCGCCTACGCGCCAACCCGTCCACTCGCTAGCGCGCCCGCGCGCCCACTCGCCTACGCGCGAACGCGCCTGCGCACGTTTATTCCCGTGCGACTACGCGCCCGCGCTCCAACAGCCTCCCGCGCGCGATTTGTTGAATCCTCCTCCGCGCGAGCGCCAGCGCGACCTCCAGTGCGACCCCCGTTCTCACCGGGGTCCGCAGCTCGTGCCTGCGGCAGGGACGCGTGCTTCCAGATCGCCATCAGGATTGCCACCGCGCAAGCGCAGGTCTCTCTCTCAGGACCTATTGCGCTCTGAGGACTTGTCTAAGGAGAGCAATAGGAAGGCCCTGGAGACCTTCCTCCTCTCAGGCACTCGCTCCATCGAGTTCCTGGCCCATCAGGTTACCAACCTGTGGGCCAACTCGGTGTTGAAGCGTCGTGATGCGGTGACTGAGAAGTTCCACCCGAAGGTCCCTGCCATGGATGTCTGCAGGCTCAGACACTGCTCCATCCTTGGAGGAAGCTTGTTCGAGCCCAAGGACATGGAACGCACAGCTGAGAGGTGGAGGAAGTCTAGCCAAGACTCGCTCCTTCAGAGGGCCCTCTCATCTTGGCCCTACAAGCCTCCAGCTCCGCAGCAACATCAACAGCAGCCTCGCAGGACACCGAAGCAGGCTCCGGCAGCTAAGACGAAGGTGTCTAAGCCTCAGCCCTTTCCTGTCAAGGACAAGAGGGGAGGTAAGTCCTCCAGGGTAGGCAAAACTCCTAGAGGGAGCGGCCGTGGCCGTAAACGGTAGGAGTGGCAGTCCCCCCGCGTGTCCACCTGTGGGGGGATGCCTACAAAGTTGTGTGCACAGGTGGCAGCAACATGGGGCCGATTCTTGGACGGTCTCCGTGATCGGCCAAGGTTATCGCGTCCCATTCACGACATCTCAACCTCCCCTGACAGCGAATCCAGTGTCGTTGAGCTCCTATGCCATGGGATCGGCAAAGGGGCTAGCCCTTCGGGCAGAAGTCGAGACCATGCTCAAGAAGGATGCTCTCCAGGAGGTCGTCGACGGCTCCCCAGGCTTCTTCAGTCGACTCTTTCTTGTAAAGAAGGCGTCTGGAGGCTGGAGACCCGTCATCGACCTCTCGGCTCTGAACAAGTTTGTCAAGCAAACTCCGTTCAGCATGGAGACAGCGGACACGGTCAGACTTGCAGTGAGACCACAAGACTTCATGTGTACACTGGATCTGAAGGACGCGTACCTCCAGATCCCAATCCATCCGTCTTCCAGGAAGTACTTGAGATTCAGCCTAGACAGCAAGACCTACCAGTTCAAGGTGCTGTGCTTCGGTCTCTCCACAGCACCTCAGGTGTTCACCAGAGTGTTTACCCTGATTTCGTCATGGGCGCACAGGAACGGCATTCGTCTCCTCTGATATCTGGACGACTGGCTGATCCTGGCAGACTCGGAGTCGACCCTTCTTCGGCACCGAGACAGGCTTCTGGGACTTTGCCAAGATCTGGGGATCATGGTAAATCTCGAGAAGTCCTCTCTGCAGCCGTCCTAACGACTGATTTATATAGGCATGTTATTAGACACCAATCTCCACAAAGCCTTTCTATCAGACGACAGGATAGCAAGGCTGAGGAGGGTGGCAGAACCCTTCCTCAGGCGAGAAGAGCTTCCAGCCCAATCATGGTTGCGTCTTTAAGGTCACCTAGCCTCCCTGGCCCGTCTGGTCCTGAACGGCCGTCTCAGGATGAGATCCCTGCAATGGCGGCTCAAGTCCCGGTGGAGTCAAGGCTCCGATTCCCCGGACTTTCTGGTCCCGATAGGACCCTCGGAACAGGCGGACCTGCGGTGGTGGCTGATCAACGAGAACCTGCGAAAGGGAGTGGATCTTCTCGTCCTTCCCCCGGATTTGATGCTGTTTTCGGACGTGTCAAAAGAAGGGTGGGGGGCCCACATTCTGAACCAGAGGATCTCAGGGGTTTGGTCAGAATCAGAAAAGTACCTGCACATCAACCTGCTAGAGATGAAGGCCGTATACCTGGCTCTTCAACAGTTCCAACGGACCCTGGCGGGCCACTCCGTGGTGGTGATGAGCGACAACACCACGGTAGTGGCTTATATCAACAAGCAGGGAGGTACTTTTTCACAACAGCTATCCCATCTTGCGGTAGAGATTCTGAGGTGGACCGAAGTTCACTCGATAACACTATCAGCTCGCTTCATTTCTGGCAAGAGGAATGTGCTCGCCGACAGTCTGAGCAGGGCTTCGCAGATAGTGAGTACCGAGTGGTCTTTGGATCCTCAGATAGCCAACAAAGTCCTGACTTTGTGGGGTTCCCCGACGGTGGATCTGTTCGCGACAGCCTTGAATTTCAAGCTGCCCCTGTACTGCTCCCCAGTCCCGGACCCCAAGGCTCTCTGGCAAGGTGCTTTCCAACAATGGTGGGACAACATCGTCGTGTACGCCTTTCCACCGTTCTGTCTGATGAGAAGGGTGCTCAACAGGACCAGACTATCGGTCAACCTGTCTATGACCCTGATAGCACTGCTATGGCATCACGCGGAATGGATCCCGGACCTTCTGCAGCTCCTGACGGAGCTTCCGAGAGAGCTTCCCCCACGACATGAGCTACTCAGACAACCACATTGCAACATCTTCCACAAAGCCGTAGCCTCGCTTCGGCTTCACGCCTGGAGACTATCCAGCATCTCCTCACGGAGAGAGGCTTTTCGCAACAGGTTGCGGAGAGAATGTCTCGTCACCTGCGAAAGTCCTCTGCGGGAGTCTACCAGGCGAAGTGGAGAGTCTTCTGTGGTTGGTGTCGTGGGAGGGGTATCTCTCCACTCGATGCCACTATTCCAGCAATAGCGGAGTTTTTCGTTTATTTGCGGGAGGAAATGCGCCTTTCGGTCTCTGCGGTTAAAGGCTATCGCACAGCCTTAAGCCTGGCTTTTAGGCTGAAAGAAGTGGACATTTCTTCCTCGCTAGAACTCTCTCTACTCATACATAGCTATGAGCTTACCTGCCCTCAGTCGGAAGTGAGACCTCCATGGAACGTGGTTCGGGTTCTCAGGGCTCTTGAGAGACCTCCCTTCGAACCATTACGCCAGGCCTCTGATAGCCACCTGTCTTGGAAGACGGCTTTCCTACTTGCGTTGGCCTCTGCCAAACGAGTTAGTGAACTTTATGGTCTCTGGTACGACATCGCCCATTCAAGGGGATGGGGGGAGGTAACGTTCAGGTTCGTCCCTGAGTTTGTTGCCAAGACTCAGAACCCTGGAGTGCCGGACCCACGGTTTGACTACTTCAGGGTCACGAGTCTCCGTTCTGTAACAAGTAACCCAGACCATCTGCTATTATACCCAGTGAGGAGTCTGAGGTGTTACTTGAAGAGGACAGCTGCAGTTCGTCCCCGCGTGCAAGCGTTGTTTGTTAGCACAGGCAGGACGAAGAGGAGGGTCACCAAGAACACCATCTCGGCTTGGATTCGAAGGGTCATCCACCACGCCTTGAATCCTGACCCTCCTCTATCACGTCGCCCTAGGGCACACGACGTCAGGGGCATCGCTACGTCCCTGTCCTTCAAGAGAAACTTCTCTGTGACGCAGGTGCTACAAGCTGGGGTCTGGAAGCGTCAAACGACCTTCACAGCCCACTACCTGCAGGATGTGACCCACATGAGCCTCGATACCTTTTCTATCGGCCCTGTGGTGGCTGCACAACAGCTGGTCTAACCTCAGGCTCCTTAATGGACAAGTAGCAGAAGGTTGAGGGCGTTGTTACCCGGATTTAGTCTGCGTGAATGAAAGAGTATGTCTGGCCCTTACTTCTTTCTTCATCCTCCCCTCTCTTGGGGAAAGCAGCATCCTGGTCTCCGCATAGCTGACCTCAACCTCTGCAGGTAAACCATGCTCCCTTGTGTTCCTAGTATTAAATTAATACTGTCGCGTCCCCCATACCCTGACCAGGTGGTATTGGGAACGTCCTATCCTAGATTCCTATCTAAAGGACTCCAGGTCAACTTCCTAGGATGAGTCACTCTCTATTCCTCCACACACAACTTATGTAGGCCACACGTTAGCGCAGGGACTCCTTTTCTCGAGTGCTACTCACTCGGAGTCTGAGTCCCCGGGTAAAGCCAAAGCCAGTAAGGCTGGGGACTTTCCACCCTTACTAAGGGGGTAAGTCACCCAATGTAAATAGCGTGATTTGTATTTCGGTTACGCAACAAATGACAAATTCGGAGATAATTTGTATTTTTCCTAACCATACAAACCTTAGCTATTTACACATATTTGTCCGCCAGCCCTGTCCCCCAAGACAAGTCCTACCTCTAAGTGAAGTGAGACAACTCACCCCTGTGTGGGGGGGAGGGGTAGCAAGCTACCCCTTCCCCTACCCCCTTGCTAATTAGCGCGGGGGTATTTAACCCTCGTTAAAATTCTATTGGCTCTTCAATTTCAGCTACGCCAAAAGTAAACCCAATGTAAATAGCTAAGGTTTGTATGGTTAGGAAAAATACAAATTATCTCCGAATTTGTCATTTTTATTAAAGGATTCGGCTTTGTATATTTAGGAAAAATACTAATTATAAAAAAAATATGTGATATAACATTTATGACGGGATAACCTAACTCACCTTGGCCTCTGCATATGTTTTGCTTGTCCCCAATGTAAAATAAAGGCTACATTATTAACTCGTAGATATAATCTCTAAAACATGTCTATGACACAGCATATAAAGTATGGCATAGACACTGAACAATGTTGGGAAGGTAAAGAAAATGAATATACAGTATTTATTATTGGTTTTTATTTGTTTGATTACTATTAGCCAGAATTGTTTTTTGTTTTATAAATTGATTCCTCAATTTTTATTACAGATGGCCAAGCATATCCAGTTTATTCAGAAGATTCAGTTATTGCCAACCAATTTTAGAGCACCTAGTAGCTGCTTTGTACCCAGAAGATTTATTTCACATAATTTTTTGCTATGTGAAAAATCGAAGACTAGGGGTGTTTTAAGGCAACATTTGATTGAAAGACCTGTCAAGTTTGACAAGGCAGTTGTGCATCAGATCTGTAAAAGTTTTCATAGTACACTTTCTGATGATCCTGAAGAGGAAATTTCAGATTCAGAAGGTGAAGGCAATCATATTGTTGAAAATGATAAGTTGACAATGATATTTAAATCAAAAACAAGTTTATCCAATCAGAAATGGAGTGAAGTGTTTGATCTTATGTTAGATGATAAAAGATTTAAAAATGTAAGTACTTTTGATAGTCTGGTGATGAAACTTTGTCTTCGTCATGAAAACTGGGAACTAGCTTGTTCATACTTTGAATATTTAGAAGTACAAGAGAAGGAACCAAATCTTATGTCACTTGCTTATTTCTTACAACTGTGTGGAAATAAGGTCGATAAATGTGGAGAAGAAAAGGTCCTTGAGGTTTACAGAAAATTAACTTCAAAAGCTAAGGTAATAAGAAGCATTACTTATTGTATTTAGTGCTGTATACTTATGAGCTTTGCAACTACTTACCATTGTACATTAATTACTCAACAAGTCATATGTTAGTGCAAAATTTTTACGACAGTGTTCAGTTTATGTAAGTAGCTTTAAATGAATCTACTGCAATCATGATTTATTTATGTACAGTATTTATATATAGAAGAGGATAGTACCAGAGAAGTTGGTTAAAATGGTAGAGATGATATACAAAAGAACAAGGACAAAAGTAATAACAGCTGTTAATGTTGGATTACACCAAGGGTCAGCATTAAGCCCATTTGTTCCGACACTATAAACCTTATGCTATGTTTTTAAATATAAAACTTACCCGCAGGTTATATAATGGCTAAAGTCCCTGATGCCTCGGCAGGAAATTCAAAATCTCTTGCGCAGCTTAGTGCAGATATGCCAGGTGTACCCCAGCACCCTCGTGGTACAACAGGTAGAACTATACTCAACCAATTCAGATTTTTTCTGCCGCCATAGCTGGCTGTACTATTGGAAATTCTCTCTCGTTTTCTTACTCTGTTTGGACGTTATTTGGTGATGTATTAACGTTTTTGAGTTTTGGCTTTCACATTTTTGTTGTATTTGATCTGTGATCACGTATTTATAACTTAAAAGGTAGGGTTAGAAGGTTTTTCAACCTATTTTAAACCTCACGAAAGCATAGGGGCGAAATGTAAACATTTCGACCTTTGATGACGTTACAGCCTCTTCCATAGGCTAAAAGTCTGCCTTGCTTTTTACAAAGAATTTAAGTGAATATGCTTTTAGAGTATTAAGTTATAAATTAAATTGAAAGAATTATTTTGAGAAAATTTTATCCTTTTAATAGTTTTCTTTAGATAATCTTTGATCTGTTTGCAAAGATTAACTAGCGTTCAGTTTATTTTTGTCACGCAGTAGTCAGTATCGTTACGATGTTACAATATATTGTAGCGATTTTATGAAAAGTACTTTCTTCTTACTTCTCAAGTTTTAAATTGTACTTTATAAAGGGAACATTTTAGTTTGCAATTAATTGGTCCTTTCAGTATTTTTTCCTTAGTCAGAGATTAAAGGAAGTTACAGTTCAGTTTATTTTATACGATGCAGTATTCTTTATAATCGCCATAGCGCACGATTCTATGTATCGTTGTTGCTTTGGTGGTTTTCGGTATACTAAAATTGTGCGTATATTATTTGTAGATGTTCCAATGATGCGAGTGATGATTCATCTTTTATTGGAACCCCTTAATTTAAGGGTTTATTTTAATTTATAAATATTATATCGATTAAGGTGATATTTGATATTTAATATTTTATTACATTTATATGGGATTCGGTACTTTTGCATTCCCATTCAAACAATTGTCCAATGACAGAATTATAAGTCTCTCCCTTCGGAGTTCATTTCGTTTGAGAGAGCGTATACTTTGGTTTTCAGGAAATTATGAAACTATCTTTGTGCCTAAGAGTAAAGTGCAAATTTTTTAGTGATAAATTGTGCAGTGAATTTTATTCAGTGGAGAGTGCTTCTATTCGGACCTGTCGTTATCCTAGCCTTAGACCTCTGTCGAGCTCCCGGACCCAGGGGAGAAGTTAAGTCGAACGGCGAAAGGAATCGAGAGGGTAACCAGGCGTTACAGTCTTTTAAGACCCTAACTGAAGTCCTCTCGAGTATTTTCTGTTGATCACCAGAACGCTCACCCTCGCTATAGATAAAGCGAGGTATTAGTGTTTTCAAAGGCGCTAAGCTGAAAACAAAATTAGATTTGTCCTGTGTTTGTTACGTTTCATGCGGCGCAGACGCAGTGCCGCCACCTCCACCTGATGGGTGTCGTCTCTCAACAGTGGCAAGCGCTATGGATCGACGAAGATAATGCTGAATACGTTTCGCCTAAGGTTGATCCTTGATCTTTGTAGTTAGGCATGAAACAGCATCTATCTTCGTTTATGCAGTCTTTTCAGCCTGCCGTTAACAGTGCGGTTGGGTGTCTCGATTCCAGTCTTTGACACGGTCGCACAGGCGACGTGTCTTTAACGGTGAGGACTCGTTGTCGCACAGGCAGCCTACCAACCGCAATGTTCAATGGTGGGGGAAAGTGGATGCTTTACTTTGATTACCTGCTCAACCCAAACCGACTGCTCATAGCACCTAGTATCAGTCTATACAGACGCGCCGACGTTCGCCAGGTAGCAGAGCTGGCGAAGCGTCATCGGAACGGTGCGGCAACGGAAGCGGAACGTCGACGGAATGGAGCGAAGCGCCACTTCAGTGGCGTCAGTGTGGACGCTTTCAGTGTCAGTATGGACACTTCAGCATCAGTATGGACGCTTCAGCGCCAGTGTGACGCTTCAGCGCCAGTGTGACGCTTCAGCGCCAGTGTGACGCTTCAGCGCCAGTGTGACGCTTCAGCGCCAGTGTGACGCTTCAGCGCCAGTGTGACGCTTCAGCGTCAGTGTGGACGCTTCAGCGTCAGTGTGGACGCTTCAGCGCTAGTGTGGGCGCTTCAGCATCAGTGTGGACGCTTCAGCGTCGGGGTGGACGCTTCAGCGTCGGGGTGGACGCTTCGCTACCTATGACAATAGACTCTGTGTCTACCTGACCATGAACGTCTAGTGTTAAGTTATTGTTGCTCCAGGCGCTATATTAAGAAATAAATCTTAACTAGAAAGGTTTTATATTCTCGGACCAAGGCCTGCGGGGCTAACTCTTGGTTGTGAGAACTAGAATTAAAACCTCTAAGTATTGAGGTCTGAATTGAGAATCATAAGGAGGGGAATCCTAAGAATCAAGATGTCTCTTCCTAGGATAGAGATTGTAAAAGGAAGGGAATAACTTTCAGAAACTCATGAGAATTTTTCTAAAGAGTTTCCCTCATATTTTTTACCTGCTGCTCCTCGTTCCAACTTCAGAGTTTTCGCTAGTTGGGTTGATGGTGTCGCTATTTATTTTATTTTTATTACTAGCCAGCTACAACCCTAGTTGGGAAAGCAAGATACTTTAACCCAAAGGGCTCCTTTAGGGAACGATGGCCTAGTAGATTAATGGTAAAATAAATAAATAAATTAACATTAATTCATTCTCAGAAAAATAACGAACCTTACTGTAGAGATTGATACAGCGCTTGCAGCTGCAACAACAGAAAGGGCATTAAGGCCTTTATGAGAATAGAACGTAAAAGTACATCTCCCACCACGGGCAGATCTTTTATGATTTAATGTACAGTATTATGTTTTTAAACCGCTCTTGTTAGTGACTCGTAAACATAGCGCAGTGCTCTGGAGGAGGTGTTTGTTCGTGTTCACCTTGCCCCTAGTCCTATATCTCTAACTTACGTTCCAACCCTTGGGAGAAGGAAGGTCGGTAGGCTGAGGTTCTTCGCGGACCTTGTGCATTAAACGTCTGTTCTGCCAAGTGATATTGTTGATGCAGTTCAAGACGTTCTTTCTCCACTTTGGAATGATGAAGTAATGCTCTTTTCTTCGCCTATGATTGGCGAGCTATGACATCACAACCATGTGACATAGTATCTTGAAAAGAGCGAAGTTGGAATGTCTTGAAGCGATCAGTTCGTCATTGCTATGGTATCATGGATCTTGTAACTGTTTTCTGCATATTAGAATGCAGTTCCCTGACGAGAATGACATTCTACGTTTTCCCTGTCTACCAGACTAGGTAGTTACTCGTCATGTATGCACGCGAACAGAACTTACCTTCGCAGCAGTCGTGTTTTGATGCTTAAACAGGAAGCAATCGAGTGTGTTTTTTCTTACGCGAGAGAAGCGGAAGTCAAACAAGTCATATACAATCCTAGCTCTTCCTCTGGAATCTGACTCACTTTCAGGGAGGAAAGACTTTGTCCTCATCGAAGGACGCAAAATCTAGACTTGGTAGTCACCAATCAATTTGTCCAAGACCTTTCAGGAGTCGTATGTTTTCTATTAACTTATCCTGCAGTATCTAACGTTCGCCGGAAGTTTTTTCTTATCGGAAGAAGGCGGCGTGTCAGCATCAGAATCGTGTAAGACACATAGTTCTTCGGGGGAAAAGGTGCTCAGTTGTCTTCTGTTCACACTTCTTCTCCTCCCCCAGTTTGGAGAAAGGTCTATTACTTTCTTCTGAGATCTAGCGACTACTGTTGACGGTATCTCACAGCATTGGATACGTTCAGTTCGCACTCAAGGCGCGCTTGAAATGTCTTAGGGACTCTCCCAGGTCGCTCACAGGACTGCGGTTGATGTTCTCTCCCGGCCTTTGCCCATGCTTGAGTTGGCCCACTCGCTACCCCGCGAGTGTAGATTTGGTCTGAGCTAAAAGAGGTCTATTTCATCTGTGTTTAGCGTTTACGATTCTCGGGGGGAGAAAATTTTCTCCTAAAGAGTCTAAGGACTGCCATAGATCAAAGAAATGGTTTTCAGATTAGTGTCAGAAGGCATAGTTCTCCTATGCTTAGTAACGCTTCCTCGCAGAGATATGCTCGTGTTACGAGAAGCGTTAGAGCGGGTGCTTGTAGCAGTCTGGTCTCTCTCTTACGGCAGACATCAAGCAGACACAGACACAAGTTCTGGTCTCTCCCTCACGCAGTCACAGACGCAGACGTCAGTCTGGTCGTATGTTGGACGCTGACAGTCAAAGTTGATCCTTTGAACAAGGTGTCCCATTTTCGCGGTCTGCGGGACACGTGACTATCACTCATGCGGACGCATCCTACATGTGGACAACTCTCGGCAATCAGTTCCGTCTTTCCGTCAATGACCGGACGCGATGCTGTCGCCTCCATGCAGCACGCTGTAGTTTTCAATATTAAACTTACCCGATAATCATGTAGCTGTCAACTCCGTTGCCCGACAGAATTCTATGGAGGGATACGCCAGCTATCACAATACTAGAAGGGGGTGTACTTACCAGCGCCACCTGTGGCCAGGTACTCAATCATTTGTTGTTGACACCTCCTCAATTATTCCTCTGTCGTGCTTCCGGCTAGACGTTCTGGGATACGCTTATGGTCTTCGAGTTTATTCATGGATATTTGGTGAAGTATTCTCTTAGATTAACGGCTGTCGCATTACTGGAATCCTTTTTATATTAGCTAGATAGCTTTTATATAAATACTGGTTAACGGTTTATGAATTTTTGCTTGTTTTTGGATCACCCTTTGGCTAACTCTTTGAAACAAGATGTCTGACGTTTCGCAAGCTCCCTCCCATAGACGATGTAGGTCTTGCAATAGGCGTATTCCGAAGGCCTCGGTAGATCCTCACACCGCTTGTTCTGACTGTAGGGACAGGCCCTGTCTATTAGAAAATCGATGTGAGGAGTGCGCCGGACTTTCGGAATTGGAATTTTTCCGTCTTTTAAAATATTCATCTAAGTTAGAGAGAGGTAGAGTTAGGAGAAGTTCTTCTCACTCTTCTATGTTTTCCTCACCTCATGATCCCCTACCTTTTCCTACCCCTGTAGTGGCTACCCCCGAACCTACTGTGTGCCCTCCGCCTGATATGTCAACTGTTTTGCGTGCTATTCAGGCTTTAGGAGATAAAGTAGAATCAGTGGTAAGTGACCATAAGTCTCTGATGGCCGAGGTTAAAGAACTGAAGGTCAAGAGTGCAGTGGGTGGAAATAGTGCCAGTGCTGTGACGAGTGCTAGTGTCTGTGCAGTGCCAAGTGCTAGTGGTGCCAGTGTGGTGCGTGAGGATTTTTCTGTGCGAGCCAGTCGTCCTCCCAGTCCGGGACCTCTTGCAAGCTCCCATGCCCAGGGGAGAAGCAATGTCGAAGGGCTTAAGGGTTCGACAGGCCTTGTTAGGCGCACAGAATTATCCTCGGTGGTTGCGGGCGTGTCTTCCTTAGACCGTCACTCCCACCTGCAGACGATTGAGCCCGTCTTCTCGTCCGCTGATCAACATGCAGGGAAGAAACGTTGGTCTCAGGTCTCGAGACCGCTTAAACGTAGAGTTCAGTCAGCGAGTGCTCAGCCAGGTTGTAGTCTTTGGCTCAGCTCCGACTCGCCTCAGTCATCGGTCGACTGTACTCCGCCCAAGAGGAGTAAGGTTCTGCCTATACAGAGCCCGACTGTGACTTTACCTCAGTCTGTTATCGTTTCTGCCGACCCCAAGTGGACCCTGCTTCAGTCCATGCAAGCTCAGCTTTCGGACTTGATGCGTGAGTGTCGGGCTGAGAGTGTTGCACCTCCTCCTCCGCCTACACTCCCTCCACCTGTTCTCGCTCCGCCTGTGCTCGCCCAGCCTGCACCTGCTCCGCCTGGTCGCAGCACCATCTGCCAGGCGTACGATGTTGAGCCACTTTCGGAGTTTGCTGTTCCCAGTGTTGTTCAGCCTCAGCCTTCTTTAAGGCAACCCTTGCTTTGGGATCAGGAGAGTTATTCCACTCTTCCTCCTCCTCCCCTTGCTGCTCCACCAGTGGTGCAACTCTCGGTTGGGGTACAACAACCTCTCCCCTCCGTGAGTCTGTCTGCTCAACCATCGCTGCAGCGAGCTCAACCCTCCTCTAGGCAAGCTCCTCTACACCCTGGACTTGCGCCTCAGGAGCCTCAGCTTGCGAGAACTTTACCTTGTTCTGCGCAGCCTCAACCTCTTCATGCTCCACTCATCTCACAGGAACAGGAACGGACTACTCCGCCTCCGTCCTCCGCTCAGCTTGTGCAATCCTTGGGTTCAACTCTTGCTAGGAGTCAACCTCCTTCACCCATGCGCCTGCCTTCTGCTTCGTCTGTTGTTCAGCCTATGCAGTCTGAGCCTCAGGTTTTCCCTCAAGATGAGGAAACCTCTGTTATTGTTCCTACCCGTTCTGACTCTGCGGTTCAGCATTCTGGTCCTATCGCTTCGCTACCCTCTGCTGATGAAGTGTCGGATGATGAGGAGGCACACCTTGATCCCTCATCAGACGTGGAGGAGTCTAAGCTTTCTCCATTGTCTATTGATTTTAGAAAGGTCTTGGCTCTACTCAGGGAGATTTACCCAGACCACTTCGTCTCTGCTATTCCCCGCTCTCCTCCATCTGAGTTTTCGCTGGGCGTTCAACAAGCTAAGTCCAACTATACTAAGCTTGTCCTAGCTAGATCCTCCAAGAGGGCTTTAAGGATCTTAGGGGAGTGGCTTCAGTCTAAACAACACCTTGGCAAGACTTCCTTCATGTTCCCTCCAACGAAGCTCGCTTCGAAAGGTTGCGTTTGGTATGCCACAGGGGAAGCACCAGGCTTGGGAGTACCTGCCTCTGCCCAGGCTGACTTCTCAAGTCTGGTGGACTCGCCTAGGAGGACTGCGATGAGACGCTCGAAGGTTTGTTGGACCTTCTCAGACCTGGATCATCTTCTGAAAGGGTTGTTCAGAGCTTTCGAAATGTTCAACTTTCTCGACTGGTGCCTGGGAGCCCTCAGCAAGAAAACCTCTCCTGCGGACAAAGATTCTGCCATGCTAATTATGTCCTGCATGGATAAGGCCATCAGAGATGGATCGGGTGAGCTAGCGTCGTTATTTGTATCAGGGGTGTTGAAGAAAAGGGAACAACTGTGTACCTTCCTCTCCGCCAGTATTACACCGTGCCAACGGTCACAACTCCTTTTTGCTCCACTCTCAAAGTTCCTCTTTCCCGAGGAGCTAGTTAAGGACTTGTCGGCTGCCCTGATACAGAAGGACACGCACGATCTTGTAGCCTCATCGGCTCGTAAGTCTAAGGTTACCACCTCTGTCCCCAAGACTTATCGCTCCCCAGTGGCTGATACCCCGGCTACGAGGTTCATACCGCCCTTTCGTGGTAGAGCCCCCAGCCGAGGAAGCTCCCGTCCAGACTCTCACAGGAGCAAGTCTAGGAAAGGACCCAGGACATCTAAGGGAAAGAACTGACTCTCAGATTCTCCAGACAACAGTAGGAGCCAGACTCAAGATCTTCTGGCGAGCCTGGGAGAAGAGAGGTGCAGACGCACAGTCTGTCAGTTGGCTGAGGTACGGTTACAGGATTCCATTCTGCCTCAAACCGCCTCTGACCACATCGCCCATCAACCTCTCTCCCAACTACAAAGAAGAGGACAAGAGGCTAGCATTGCAACAGGAGGTGTCGCTACTTGTGCAGAAGAAGGCAGTGGTTATAGTCCGGGACCATCAATCCCCGGGCTTCTACAACCGTCTCTTTCTTGTGGCCAAGAAGACAGGAGGTTGGAGACCGGTGCTGGACGTCAGCTCTCTCAACGAGTATGTCACCAAGCAGACGTTCACAATGGAGACGACCAAGTCGGTCTTAGCAGCGGTCAGACAGGAGGACTGGATGGTCTCGTTGGACTTGAAAGATGCATACTTTCACGTTCCCATTCATCCAGACTCCCAACCTTTCCTGAGATTCGTTTTCGGAAAGGTTGTCTATCAGTTCCAAGCCCTGTGTTTTGGCCTAAGCACAGCTCCTATGGTCTTTACTCATCTGATGAGGAATGTAGCGAAATTCCTGCACTTATCGAACATCAGAGCCTCCCTCTACCTAGACGACTGGCTGTTGAGAGCCTCCACGAGTCGTCGTTGTCTGGAGAACCTCTCTTGGACTTTAGATCTAATCAGAGACCTAGGTCTATTAGTCAATATAGAGAAATCTCAACTCATTCCCTCCCAATCCATTGTGTACCTGGGAATGGAGATTCAGAGTCGGGATTTTCGGGCTTTTCCATCGGCCCCCAGGATAAACCAAGCCCTAGAGTGCATCATGAGCATGCTGAAGAGGAGCAATTGCTCAGTGAGACAGTGGATGAGTCTCACAGGGACCCTCTCATCACTGGCCCTGTTTGTCGAGCTAGGGAGACTCCACCTCCGCCCTCTTCAATTCCATCTTGCGGCTCATTGGGACAAGGGCTCGACTCTAGAAGCAGTCTCTATCCCTATCAACCAAGAGATGAAGACCACTCTCCTGTGGTGGAAGCACAATCTCCTTCTCAAGGAGGGTCTATCATTGGCCATCCAGACCCCCCATCTTCATCTCTTCTCGGATGCATCGGACTCGGGCTGGGGTGCGACCTTGGACGGACGGGAATGCTCAGGAGTATGGAACAAGGAACAAGGATTACTCCACATCAACTGCAAGGAACTGTTAGCAGTTCATCTTGCCCTGTTGAACTTCAAGTCCCTCCTGCTAGGCAAAGTGGTGGAGGTGAATTCAGACAACACCACAGCCTTGGCTTACATCTCCAAGCAAGGAGGGACCCATTCGAGGAGCCTTTACGAGATCGCAAGGGACCTCCTCATTTGGTCAAGAGGTCTAAACCTCACACTGGTCACGAGGTTCATCCAGGGCGATATGAATGTTTCAGCGGATTGCCTCAGCAGAAGGAATCAGGTCATTCCCACGGAATGGACCCTCCACAAGAGTGTGTGCAACAGACTTTGGACCTTGTGGGGTCAACCTACCATAGATCTGTTTGCCACCTCCATCACCAAGAGACTTCCGCTTTATTGTTCCCCTGTTCCAGACCCTGCAGCGGTTCATGTGGATGCTTTTCTTCTGAACTGGTCCCATCTCGACCTGTACGCATTCCCTCCGTTCAAGATAATAAACAAAGTTCTGCAGAAATTCGTCTCGCACGAAGGGACACGGCTGACGCTGGTTGCTCCCCTTTGGCCTGCAAGAGAATGGTACACAGAGGTACTTCAATGGCTAGTCGACTTCCCCAGGACTCTACCTCTAAGAGTGGACCTTCTACGTCAACCACACGTAGACAGGTTGCACCCAAACCTCCACGCTCTTCGACTGACTGCCTTCAGACTGTCGAAAGATTCGCTAGAGCTAGAGGCTTTTCGAAGGAGGCAGCCAGTGCGATTGCCAGAGCTAGAAGAATTTCCACTCGTAGAGTCTACCAGTCTAAGTGGGAGGTCTTCCGAAGCTGGTGTAGAGCCAATTCAATATCCTCTACCAATACCTCTGTGATCCAAATAGCTGACTTCCTTCTTCATCTTAGGAATGAGAGATCCCTTTCAACACCTACGATTAAAGGGTATAGGAGCATGTTGGCCTCAGTTCTCCGCCACAGGGGTTTGGACCTGTCTTCCAACAAGGACCTTCAAGACATTCTCAAGTCTTTTGAGACGTCTAAAGAACGTCGTCTTTCCACTCCAGGCTGGAATCTAGACGTAGTCTTAAGGTTCCTTATGACATCTAGGTTCGAACCTCTCCAGTCAGCTTCCTTCAAGGATCTTACCCTCAAGACTGCTTTTCTCGTTTGCCTTGCAACAGCTAAGAGAGTCAGTGAGGTTCATGCCTTCAGCAAGAACATTGGTTTCACAACCGAATCTGCAACATGTTCTTTTCAGCTTGGATTCCTAGCAAAGAACGAGCTTCCTTCACGTCCTTGGCCTAGATCGTTCGAAATACCTAGCCTCTCCAACATGGTAGGTAACGAACTAGAGAGAGTTCTTTGCCCTGTCAGAGCTCTCAAATATTATCTGAAGAGGTCTAAACCTATTCGAGGACAGTCAGAAGCCTTATGGTGTGCCATCAAGAAACCCTCGAGACCCATGTCCAAGAATGGGCTTTCGTACTATATAAGGCTTCTGATCAGAGAAGCACATTCTCACTTAAAGGAGGAAGACCTTGCATTGCTGAAGGTAAGGACCCACGAAGTAAGAGCTGTAGCTACTTCGTTGGCCTTTAATAAAAACCGTTCTCTGCAGAGCATTATGGATGCAACCTATTGGAGGAGCAAGTCAGTGTTTGCATCATTTTATCTGAAAGATGTCCAGTCTCTTTACGAGAACTGCTACACCCTGGGACCATTCGTAGCAGCGAGTGCAGTAGTAGGTGAGGGCTCAGCCACTACATTCCCTTAATCCCATAACCTTTTTAACCTTTCTCTTGAATACTTTTATTGTTGTTTTTATGGTTGTTACGGTAGGCTAAGAAGCCTTCCGCATCCTTGGATTTGGCGGGTGGTCTATTCATTCTTGAGAAGCGCCTGGGTTAAAGGTTTGGTAGAGGTCCTTTAGTAGGGTTGCAACCCCTTGTACTTTGGCACCTTTGGGTTGATTCAGCCTCCAAGAGGAACGCTGCGCTCAGTAAGGAAGACGAACTTTAAATAAAAGGCAGAGTAACGGTTCTATTCGACTTCCTTACCAGGTACTTATTATTTCATTGTTATTTGAGATAACTGTTATATGAAATATGGGATACTTAGCTATCCTTTAATCATGTACACTGGTTTTCACCCACCTCCCTGGGTGTGAATCAGCTACATGATTATCGGGTAAGTTTAATATTGAAAAATGTTATTTTTATTAATAAAATAAATTTTTGAATATACTTACCCGATAATCATGATTTAATCGACCCTCCCTTTCCTCCCCAGAGAGAACCAGTGGACCGAGGAATAATTGAGGAGGTGTCAACAACAAATGATTGAGTACCTGGCCACAGGTGGCGCTGGTAAGTACACCCCCTTCTAGTATTGTGATAGCTGGCGTATCCCTCCATAGAATTCTGTCGGGCAACGGAGTTGACAGCTACATGATTATCGGGTAAGTATATTCAAAAATTTATTTTATTAATAAAAATAACATATTTACAACAAGCGAGGCACACACACAGCGCTGTATCCACACGACAAGGTGAACGCATACAGCAGGCTGACACCTTACGGCAATGCAAGCACATGCGACATTATGGTCGCATGCTAGACGCATACAGTCAAGTCTTTTTTCTCACAGCAGTATAAACAGACTATTGTCTCTCCTTCGCGTCTCTCTGGCCTCGTAGCTAACGCTCCCTCGTGTCAAGCTTTGGCTTTAAGTTTGTTGAACACTCGCTTATTACACACGATCAGGTCTTAACCTCACAGCATAAGGTTCACATTGTTGATGCTTCTTTTCAACAAGCCTAGCTATAATATCGTTTTTTTGCGACCGATATGGATGAGTTTTGGGAGGCGGTTCTAGATCCCGATTCTCTCTCACGACATGTTGAGTGTAGGCAGCATGCTGGAACCATTCTGGACTCTGCTGGGACCATGCTGGGTGCATGCTGGAAGCATGTCTTTAGTCCTTTCCCCGTGTCAGGATCACGAATGTTTTATGTTAAACCACCAAGCTTTAGGTCTAGCTGCCTCCAGTATTTCGGAAAACCCCTATGATCTAGAGGGTTGTTTGAAGGAGACGGCCGAGGCTTTTGCTTGTACAAAGGACATTTGCCTCAAGGTTTTCCAACCCAATTAGAGTGTTTTATGGAGTGATGTAGAGCTAGAGCTGCCTCTTCATTAGGTAACTCTAACACAAGTGGCCTATTTTTTCTTAGACCTTAGAAGAAAACACATTTTCTTTCCTCCTCGACCATCAAAGGGTACAGGAGTATGCGGGCATCTGTCTTCAGACGCAGAAGATTGGATCTATCAAATAGAGACTTTATAGATCTTCTCAGATCATTTGAGAGGACTTGGAGGCATCAGCAAGATGCGCTAGCCTGAAATTTAGGGTTCGTTTCTGGAGCTTCGTGGTAGTGACAGATCCGACCCTTTACACTTGGTTTCTTTTTAAGGCTTAACTTTGGAGACTTTCTGAGTAAGTCTACCATAGTTGAGAGTCAGTGAAGTTCACTCTTTTAGCAAGAACACGGACTTCACATTGGTTAAGCCATAGGTACCTTGCAACCTGGATTCTTGGTCTTTAATAAACATCTTTCTCATCCATAGCCTAAATCTTTCGGGATCACTATTCTCTCAAATTTGGTTTGTGATGGGCTGAGAAGAGTTTTTTGCCCGATTAAAACGAAGTTTTATTGGGACAAGAACAAAGAAGTTAAGAGTCTATTCATAACTCTTAGGTGCACGGTCAATAAGCCTGCGCTATCCATGTCTAAAACCATCTATCATCTCGTATAGACTTTGATTACAAAGGTTCTTCCACACGGTTGGGTGACAGATATAAGATGGTGAAAGAGTTAAGACTCACGAAGTTAGAGCTGTAGAAACTTCTGTAACTTTTAAACTAAACTGTTCTCTGCAAAGCATCGCGTATACAGCCTTGTGAAGGAGTAATCCTGTATTCGCCTTGCATTAATTTTACCATGTCCAGTCTCTTTATGAAGACGTCTACGTTTTGGGATCACTTGCAACAACAAGTGAGTAGTAGGTGAAACATTCTCCACTACATTTCCCTAAATTCCTAGTACCCCTGTTCTTCTCTTGGAACTGTTATATATATTTTTATGATTGTACGTGAAGATTGGTCGGCAATCTTCCGCAATATTTGACCTAGACAGGTGGTCATTTTGTTCCTAGAGAGTGCCTGGAACAAGGGTATTAGTTGAGGTCCTGTCATGTTATAGGTGGTTGTACCGTTTGACAGCTCCTAGAGATCATCAGCCCCGAGTGGATCACTGGATCTCCTAAGGATAGCAGACTAAATAAGGCAAAGCATTGCTGTCAGCTTCCTTATCAGGTTAGAACTGCTTAAGTTGTTTATGTAACTCTTAAGTGAATTTCCAATTATGCAGCTGTCTCTGACCCGCCACCAATGGGTGTCAATCAGCCATTTTATAACCAGCAGGTAAGTTTTATATTTAAAAATTATATTTTCATAATAAAATAAATTTTTGAATATACTTACCCGCTGGTTATATAAGTTTTAGACCCACCCTCCTCCCCTCTAGAGACCATGGGGCATGGAAAATCTGAATTGGTTGAGTATAGTTCTACCTGTTGTACCGCAAGGGCGCTGGGGTACACCTGGCATATCTGCGCTAAGCTGCGCAAGAGATTTTGAATTTCCTGCCGAGGCGTCAGGAACTTTAGCCATTATATAACCAGCGGGTAAGTATATTCAAAAATTTATTTTATTATGAAAATATCATATTACGGATCATCTTTCGGTGAAGTTGGAAAACTATTCATTAAGACTTTAAGTGAGGTGGCAACTACCCAATCTGCTGGTTAGCTGGGGGAGGGGATGTATTGAGGGGTAGTGGGGGTTGCCAGCTACCCTTCTCACTCACACACTAGTGAATCCGAGCCACTTTTTCTTTTGGCTTTAAGGAGAACAGACATGTCTGCTCTCTGCTTCCTCAAAAGACTTAGCCATTGTTTTTTCTGGTCTTTTCCTTTTCAGATGTGTGTGTTCCTCTTTTATATCCTCATGCATACTTGTCCAGGACCTGAGGACCACTCTTCCGGTACCTTCATGTCCTTGGTCGTGACCAACCCCCATTTGTTGTGTCTGACCTGCAGGGGACGCTGCTGTGATCAGGGTAAAACCTGTGAAGAGGGAAGGGATTGGTCTGCCTCTCAGTAGGAGAGATTTGGGTGTCGGCGCAAGAAGAAGTCCGAGAGGGAATCTTTGGCTTCGGAGTCTTCCTCAAGGGTGAAGAAACCTCGGACATCTTCCTGGAACCTCTGGGCTCTTCCCGAAGCGCCTGCTCGCTCAACCTCTTCCCAGGGGTGGTAACTTACACCAGGGCAACCTTGGGGTTCCGGGGACTTTGCTGCTTCCCTGAGAGAAGCAACTTTGCCCTTGCCCTCGGGTGAGTTCTTCTCACTTTCTGATGTTTGCAGGTTTGGCCAGCGGGTGCAGTGATTAACGTTCCTGCTGTCAGTGAGGCCAAACTCTTGCCTTCTACTCCTACTAGTCCTATGCGCCAATGTTTCACTACACAAAAAGAATACGGTGGAATACCCAGAGATCTGGGTGAAAGGTAAGCAGTCAAATAGAACTGGATACTGGGTACCACCCCTTAATTTTATACTGGGCAAAGGTACCCAGCTAGAACCTCATTTCCTAATATTATTGTAGAGTACACAGTTCTTCAGAACAATGGCATGGCTTTATGGTTTAGGTAAGATTTCTATCAAATTTAAGTGAACCTTAGGAACATTAGTAGAAAAAAAATGACATTAAAAGCAATAATGAAAGACTGGAATGTGAACACCCTCTGGGAGGAAGGCAATTGAAAGAGGCTAATTATAGTACATATGTGTGTGTAGCATAAAATTGTTTTTTCTATGATACAATTATACGATCGGCAGGTAAACTCTTTCAATCAGAAAGGATATCATCTTACTATGGGATATTTTCTACCCCTATCAAGTGAGGATTTCCTGGCGGGATCATTAACTCCACTATGCCCTTTCTTGATCTGACACTGTTGTTAACCCAAGCCAATGGTACCACATCAGACTTGTAGGTGTGATTACGTTCAGTAAATAACATTGATTATGACGATCCATGCATCTTTGGAATGACGTGTTTCGATTACTTTGTCTTTGAAATCTACACGCTTATTCATGACAGTTCTTCTCTGTTCTATTTATCTGAATTACCTTTCATTACATCCAATGGCAACAAATTAAATTCTTTTAAATACAATGGGAAACAAAGATCTCGGTATTCAGGTGATACATCTATGCTTCTGGTGGCAAACTCAACTCCAATCGTTGATTTCGATCCTAGCTGGAATTCATTTCGTGTGAAATGTGAGAGTAGGTTACTCTTGCTAACTCCTGAATCTCCAATTAGCACAACTTTGAATAAATAATCATATTAATTGTCCCTGTTCCCCATTTTTCACAGGCGAAAATGACCAAAAGTAAACAAATATTTGTTCCGTAACTGGAATACAAACCCTGCTATTTAATAGGGGTATTACTTTCGGCGTAGCTGAAATGACGAGCCATTAATTTTTAACGAGGGTTTACTACCCACACCGCTAGTTAGCGCGGGTAGGGGAGGGTAGCTTGCTACCCCCCCTCTCACACACCTGTGCTTGAGCTCACTTTGCTCTCGGCTCGGATGGTAGTCGGACGTGTCTGCTCTCATCCTTGCCATCATTTGGCAGCCACTTGATGCTTTTTTGCTTTTTCTTTTCTAATTTTGTGTGTGAAGTTGGCCTCTGCGAATATGCGCACCTGCTCTGGGTTTCCCGACCGCGCCTGTGGAACATTCATGTCGGCGGTTGAGACCGATCCTCACGCCCTTTGCCCTTCCTGTAGGGGCCAACGGTGTGACAGCGATAACAGGTGTAGGGAGTGGTCTACCTCCCAGTGGGAGAGGTTTTCGCGACGACGGAAGAAGTCCAAACGGGATATTTCTCCTTCGAAGGTTTCTTTGAAAGGAGAAAAACCCAAGGCCTCTTCTGCCATTGCCCAAACCTCCTCCTAAGCTCCCACTCGATCGGTCTCTTTCGAGAGACCGTCGAGTGGTAGCGTAGACCGATGTACAGTACTGTTTACCAAACTCGGGGCTCGAGAGATGACGTTGCTTCCCCTAGCGAAGCAGCTCCACCTCTCCCCCCGGGGGAGGATATGTCACTAATCCCCCTTTTCTGGGTCGACCTGTGACGCCCGGTGAAAAGTGTCCTTCTTTACACTTTTCTGATATAAATACTTCCAAATATACCAGAGAAAGTTAAAAGCATGGAATGCAGAGGTTACTACCCTCACACGAGCACCCTGAAGGTGTCGTGTATAAAGCAGGGGCGTGTGAAAACCACTATTCACAGGCTGTCTTCCATTTAGCTAATTCCTTCGTCAAAAGGGATGGGCCGATACAGAGGCAGTAGCTACGTTACCTGAACCACACCACCGACGCCCGACGCGAGCGCCATCTGAACAACATCCTTCTATTGGATGTCGTAAGCGTTGTTTGCTTCGTGTTTGTGACTGTGCTTGTGTTCGTGTTTTGAGCTGTTTTTTCGCCATGGCTGAAGCTCTTCTTACCGCAGGACCAATGTTAAGTACCATAGATTGTTTTGACAGCTAATTTAGTACCGGGCTATTATTACTTTTGGCAATTTTAGTGTTTGTTAGTGCGACCGGCCTTACGCCTTCCGCGGTGATGGCGGCCATTATTGTTTACGTTCATACGTTTCAATTTCTTTTGTATGCCCGTTTGGTACTATTGTCATTCTAGGTTCATTTATCTTTTTATAGATTCTTGGCCTTGTGCCGTTTATTTTGAACCATGTTTTGTAAGTCTTTTGGTACTTTTTAATGCTTACGAGTCCGTATCTTTGACGAACGAAGGATAGCGTTCAGGGCTTTATTATAGTTTAGTACCACCGTTTGGCGTTGTTTTGTTTTCGCCTTTATTCACTGTTCAGTTCCCGTTTTCGCTATCCTTAGTTTCTTTTTATTGTTCATTTTATTGTATTCATGGACTGAGGTGTATGTTTCTTTTGAGGTTTGTTATTTATTCTTAAGAGTAACCACGAGTACGAGAGGCTGGAGTTCCCGTTTTCTGTTCATACAGTCACGGGTTCTCCCTCTCTCCATCTCTCCCCTATGGGTTTGTTGACACAGTGCGAGAGGCTGGAGTTCCCGTTTTCTGTTCATACAGGAAAGCGTTCTCCCTCTACCTCTTACCCACGTGGGAAATTATCTTATTGCATTTTGGTTTTAGCTTACTTTATTATTGTGTAATATGGTTACTTATTGGTGTATTTAAAGGCTAGTGTTTGGGTTAGTCCTGTTCGTGTGAGAGTCTATATTTTAGGTTAGTTGGGCCCGCCTTAGAGCCGCCTTTAGCTCCCCCTCACCTAGTTCCACCCTCTCCCCGCTTCGGCCCGGGAGTTGGGTCTGAACCTCTATCCAACTCCTCCATGAGTTTTATTTATGAGCTGGGATCTCTTAACTTCCCTTTTATCTAGATGCACCCCTACGGCAGGGATTCGTCCCCTCGTTGGTCACTTGCATCTTGACTCCTGCTACGGCATTTTCACACGACTTACCACCACTCCCCCCCCCTCTGGGTATCACCTAGGTATCCTTTCGAGATCCTTTTACTAGTTATTGATAGATATTAATTTTAGTTTTAGAGGACTTTCCCACAGATCTTCGCCACATTCCGGAGATCTTTCAATCACTATGCCTACATTATCCTGTAATTACTTGGGAGCTCCGGCTCCCGCATATTTGCATGACTCCGGCGCACTACGGGGTTGTTACATTCTCACTATGTTGTTATTACAACGGAGCTCCGGCTCCCCGTTTGGCACAACCCCATTTTTATACACACCTCATATTCTCCCAGCTCTTTATAATCCTACTGTTATGTTAGAGTCTTGGGGAGCATCTAAACTTATTTAACTGTTTATTACAGAAAGTCCGCTGTGCTGCCAAGGGTTGCTCCGCCTCCTTCTCGGATCCGGTAGGCCACGATGTCTGCCGGTCCCACGCACACTGCGCTATATCTTTCGTCCGTGAGCCGGGCCAACCCTCCTACATGGTTTGGTTCCCTGAGGTGTGCACCTTGTGTTACGACCTCTCCTCGATTTTGCTGAATGATAATGTAAGATTTTTTCAATTTTACTACTTATTATAAGCTTATAATATTTAATATCTCACTATGGGATATATTGATATTGTTTAATAATTAATATCTTACTCTGGGGATTCTTATTTGATACCCTATGAGATATATAGATTTTGTTTAGTTTTGGGACATGTTTGTATATTCTTTCCTTCAATTCTCTAAAGTATCCTCACCATTTCCAGGCTGATGAAGATGCCCTCCGGATGGCTAAGATCAGCCTCCGGTCTTGGGTTTCGGGGTTCGGCCGTAACGCCCCCACTGGATGCCCCTACCTCCTCGACGGAGACATGGCTTCTCGACTCTTCCGAGGCTCCTCTTCCGCCGCAGTGCCTGCTGATGTCGCCGACCCTGTGATTGCGGCTATCAGAGCGTCAATACCCCTGGAGGAGGAGACCCAGCTCTTGGGAGAAGTTTCCTCATTGGACATCCACACACAACCCATGGACGAGCAGGTTAGTGGTGTGGAGTTGGCAGATTCCTTCCTTTCGCCTTCTCTCTCTCCTGGCTCTTCCTTTCACGGTTTTGATAAGCCATCTACTTCATCTTGGGATCCCTCCCTCTCTAGCCGACCCAAGGTGAAGCCCCTACATAAAAACAAACTTAAGCCTAGCTCTTCAGCTTCGCCGCTATCTATGTCTCCGGTCCCCGAACCCTCCACCACTCCTGA
Organism: Palaemon carinicauda; assembly: GCF_036898095.1. Classification (NCBI taxonomy): domain Eukaryota; kingdom Metazoa; phylum Arthropoda; class Malacostraca; order Decapoda; family Palaemonidae; genus Palaemon; species Palaemon carinicauda. Next base: position 71,670,057 of record NC_090744.1, on the reverse strand, counting down.
CTTTCCTGTAATAGCCCAGCCTACTCCACCTATTAAAGCTCAGAAAAGTAAGTTTGCTAAGGCCAAGACTTCGGCGGCGAGTAGTTCTGCGGAGCCTCAGATGAATTTTAATTTGATGCAGGAGTGGGTTACGACACAGATGAGACAGCAGTCAGGTGTCATAACGGAGTTGAAGAATATGGTGGCTAACCTCCTCCGTTCCGGGACTCAGCTACCCCCTCCATCAGGCCCAGACACCTCTAAGCTGCCGCCCTTTTATAAAAACAACCCTTGGCGGTTCGCGAGACATGCTCCGTACCTAGATGGTACACTAACTCTAGAGGGCTTAGGGACCCGCCCTCTAGATGATCTGGAGTTTTATCCTCCCGGCCTTCAGTTCCCCTTCAACGGTTTTGTCCGATTGAAGGAACATGCCCTAGTTCGAATGGACAAGGTCCCCAAATAGACCGTTATTTTTCCTAAAGAACAGGCCCAAGCTGTCTGGGCCAGGACTCTAGCTGAATGGGGTTGTGTCAACTCTAAGTTGACTCCCCATAAAGGGGCGTATACAATATTCATGACTCCTCTGTCCATCCCCTGTCCACTTGCGGACAAGGTGGCGGAGTTAACCGTCCAGTCCAGTCAGTCAAGAGACGGACCCCACCTCTATGCTCGTTCCAGGCCCTTCCGATTTCTGGAACGATACCTCGGCTACTTTCACGGTGGGGAAGTTGGATCCGGACTGCGCCGCCTCTCTTTTCTCTGAGAAGCTTCCCAAGTTGCCGGATCACCTTCTAAAGTCTGAGTTCGATGCCCGAAACAGACTGGCCAGATCTCTGCACTCCATTGTTTCGGCGGAAATGTTGGCCTCCCTTTATAGTGATGAGCTGCACTTCCACGTTTTTGCGAAGAATTTGCTCCGAACGTTTCAGGTCGACCTGCACGACTTGTAGACAGCTCGGGCGAACTGCAGGAAGCACGTTCTTGCCGAAGCGTCAATTCGGCATGAGCCAAATAGACTCGTAGCCTCCTCCTGCTGGGGAAAACTCTCTTTCCGCAGGAGGAAGTTGATAAAGTCCTCCAGGATGCGGCGAGGGCAAATCAAAACTTGCAGGTTCGATGGGGCCTTTCGAACAAACGAAAGTTCGAAAGTATGAAACAACCTTTCTTTAAAAAGAAACAAAAATCTTTAACCCCATACAAGTCAAGCCGTGGCCAATTTCATCAAGGCCCTCACTCATCAACCCCCTCTTCCTCTAAGTCTGCCGCTCCACAGGCAGCCCCTCCACAACAGATAGTGTTCCTTCCGGCCCCCCAAGGTACCCAACCAACTCCCATGGCATCTTGGATGACCTCTCCGGCCTTCAACCCATCCTATGAGACCTCGAGTTCATTTCGAGGATACTCCAGAGGGGGCAACAAAGGTAGAGGTCAGTTCCGCCAACGAGGCGGACCTCGAACCAGGGGTCCAAGGGGAGGACGTGGATCAAAATTCACCTCAATGCAATGAAGTGAATCAGGTAGGGGGGATACTATATCTTTTCCAGAACCAGTGGACCTTCAGTCCATGGGCCCACAGCATAGTCTCCAAGGGCCTAGGCTGGAAGTGGTCACAAGGGGGTCCACCTCCGACAGTGACCTTCTTCCAGAAACCCACTCCCATCTTGGAAGAATACACCACGGAACTACTCAAGAAGAAAGCAGTAAAGAGGGTACGATCACTGAAATTCCAAGAACGCCTGTTCACAGTCCCCAAGAAAGATTCGTCGGCGTTGAGAGTAGTCCTGGACTTGTCGAAACTGAATTCTTATATTCTTTGCGACAAGTTCCGTATGCTGACTGTCTCTCAGGTACGGACCTTACTTCCCCGTGGGGCCGTCACCACCTCTATAGATCTTACCGACGCCTATTATCATGTCCCAGTAGCACGAAACTTCTCTCCTTACCTCAGCTTCCGCCTAGGCAAGAAAGCCTTCGCGTTCAAAGTTGCGCCCTTCGTCCTCAGCATAGCTCCCAGGATATTTACAAAACTGGGGGAAACAGTGCTGAAACAACTCAGGAGCCAAGGGATCAAGGTAATCGCCTATCTGGATGATTGGCTCATTTGGGCCCAGTCGGTTTCAGAATGCAACAAAGCTACAACCAAAGTGGTTCAGTTTCTCGCCAAACTGGGATTCAAAGTCAATCTACAAAAGTCTCGCCTTCAACCATCAAACCAATTCGAATGGTTGGGCATAGATGGGACCTTACAAGTCACAAGCTGTCTCTTCCTCCCAAAAAAGTCAAAGAGATAGCATCCAAGACGAGGAACTTCCTCAAGCACAAACAGGTGTCACGGAGAGCCTTGGAAAGAATCCTCGGCTTACTTCAATTTGCGTCAGTGACGGACCTCTTATTGAAAGCCAAACTCAAAGACATCAATCGAGTTTGGAGAAAGAGAGCTACGACTACGTTACGAGACAAGATTTCCAAAATCCCCTCAATCCTGAAAACGAGACTCAGGCCATGGTCAAAACCAGAGAACCTTTCCAAATCGGAACCTCTGCAATTTCATCCCCCACAAGTGACGATTCACACAGACGCGTCGCTCAGTGGTTGGGGGGGGGAGGCTACTACAAACAACAGATGTTTCAAAGCTCCCGGTCCCCCACCATGAGGCACTTTCACATCAACGTACTGGAGGCCATGGCAGTCTTCCTAACCTTGAAGCGACTGTCCCCCCCACGGTCCACTCATGTCAGGATAGTCTCGGACAGCACTGCAGTAGTACACTGCATAAACAGAGGCGGATCAAAATCTCCCAACCTGAATCAAGTCCTGGTCACGATTTTTACCTTGGCCTTAGAAAAAAACTGGTTCCTGTCAGCCACTCACTTAGCAGGAGTCCAGAATGTGATAGCGGACTCACTATCCAGGACGAAACCACTGGAGTCAGAATGGTCTCTAGACATGAATTCTTTCCGGTGGATATCCAGGCTGGTTCCCGGTCTCCAGGTGGATCTCTTTGCGACACAACCAAACCACAAACATCCCTGTTATGTGGCACCGAACGTGGACCCTCAGGCGTATGCTATGGACGCATTAACCCTAGACTGGAACCATTGGAAGAAGATTTATCCATTTCCTCCGGTGAATCTTCTTATGAAAGTCTTACACAAACTGCGCTCCTTCCACGGCGCAGTGGCTTTAGTAGCACCGAACTAGTCAAAAAGCACTTGGTTTCCTCTCCTCCTCGAGTTGAAACTCCAGCCCTTCTGGGTACCATTCCCTAAGCTGACCCAGGTAGTCCAAACTCGGACTGTGTCAGATTCCTCAAGGATAGCCCAAACCCTAACTTTGTGGATTTCATGAAGTTTGCAGCCCACAGGGACGCGAACATTGACCCGGAAAATGTCCTCTTTATAGAATCAGACAAAAGGGACTCTATGCTTAGACAGTACGATTCAGCCGTTAAGAAATTAGCAGATTTCCTAAAACAGTCAGAAGAGTCTCGGATGACCTCCAATCTGGCCATTTCTTTCTTCAGGTCCCTATTTGACAAGGGCCTAGCAGCCAGTACTATAACCACAATTAAGTCAGTTCTGAAGAAGATCTTCCTTGTGGGTTTCAATATTGACCTAGCGGATTCCTATTTTTCTTCTATCCCGAAAGCCTGCGCTAGGCTCAGACCTTCGATTCGTCAGCAAAAAGTCTCATGGTCTCTGAACGACGTACTAAAACTTGCTTCAGACACTGATAACGAATCCTGCTCCTACATCTCCCTGCTTAGAAAGAGATTATTTTTAACGGCTTTGGCCTCGGGTGCTAGAATGTCAGAATTAGCAGCTCTCTCACGTAATCCTGAAAATATAGATTTCCTCCCGTCAGGCGAAGTCCTCCTTTCCCCAGACAGAGCTTTCCTAGCTAAAAATGAGGACCCCCAAAATAGGTGGTCCCCTTGGAAGATTATCCCTCTTCCCCAAGATACTTCTCTGTGTCCAGTCACTACACTCCAGGCCTTTTTAGCTAGAACTGCCACCCGCTCGTCTGGCCCCTTGTTTGTCAGAGAACAAGGAGGCACTATTTCCATTCAGGGCATCAGACAGAAAATCCTTTACTTTATTAAACAAGCTAACCCGGAATCATTTCCCCATGCTCATGATATCCGGTCTGTGGCAACCTCCATCAATTACTTTCAAAATATGGATTTTGATGACCTTAAGAAATATACGGGTTGGAAATCCCCTATGGTATTCAAACGCCACTATTTAAAGAACTTACAGGCCCTTAAATTCTCCACGGTTGCAGCTGGGAGCCTCATCTCCCCTCAATAATTTCTCCATTCTTCCTTTCATCCATCTCTTTCCTTCTCCCTCTTACCTGCCACTCTCACCACGTCGCCGCTCTCCTGGGTGGTTCGTTTAGCCCTAAGATTATATTGCCATTATTGTGTTACTTTGATTACTTACCGTTACCTGTGTATAGCCTTACCTTTAAGATTGTTATGTTACCATTTCTATTTACCATGTAGGTTTAGTTTTTGTGATGCTGGGACCTAGGGGTACTCCCCTTTCATCGCCCTTTATGTATTTTATATTATTATTATTATTTCCAGTATGGCACCTTCTGCAATCTTGTATATAATTTTGACATTACTGTTCTTAATATAATAACCTTTGGGACTTGTTGTTTTCTTACTCCAGTTTTATTTAGGGCTTGGAAGGCATTCTCTGGTACATTTTCACTGGGCGTCACAGGTCGACCCAGAAAAGGGATTTTGACGAAAGAAAAATCTATTTCTGGGGAGATACCTGTGACGCCCGGTGAAACCCTTCCCTTGATATACCCCTCCCTTTCCTTTCCAAGCCATCATGTTCAATACAGAAGGATGTTGTTCAGATGGCGCTCGCGTCGGGTGTCGGGCGTCGGTGGTGTGGTTCTGGTAATGTAGCTAGTGCCTCTGTATCGGCCCATCCCTTTTGACGAAGGAATTAGCTAAATGGAAGACAGCCTGTGAATAGTGGTTTTCACACGCCCCTGCTTTATACACGACACCTTCAGGGTGCTCGCGCGAGGGTAGTAACCTCTGCATTCCATGCTTTTAACTTTCTCTGGTATATTTGAAAGTATTTATATCAGAAAAGTGTAAAGAAGGACCCTTTTCACCAGGCGTCACAGGTATCTCCCCAGAAATAGATTTTTCCTTCGTCAAAATCCCTTTTTCAGCTTTGGTCCTCCTTGGGGCTTGAGGGTTTGCCCTCCAAGGAGGTTTTACTTGACTACATCCGATTGGGTGCCGCTGTCAAGCAATCGCCGTCACCGACAGAGGTTGATCCTCTGTCTCTTATCGACATTGTGGTGTCAGAGGTATCCAGTGCGGTATCACCCATCACCTCTGCCTCTTCAAACCCTACGGTAGCTGACGGCTTAGTTTCTCCCGTTGCTGTTCAACCAACGAGGGAGAAGCTAAGTCCAACAGTCTCTCCTGCTAGTGTTTCTTTCCCTCGGGAGAGTTCACTTACAGAGACTCCTCTTTGGAGGACTGCAGAAGGTCAGCTCGCTGACCTTACGGCCCCCAGAGGGCGCATTCGTCGGAAGGCTCGCCTTCCTCTTCGCCTTAGAGGCCTTCCTTCACCTGCGGTGAGGAGGCGCCTCTTTGATTCAACATCTTCGATGCAGTCCCCTGTAGAGGAGCCTCGACATCGATCACCAATCACTGTTCCTGCATTGGTCCTGGACCTTTCTGCAGATCGTTCGCGATCTCCTTCGGTGGAAGGTCGTCCTTTTAAAGGACACGCTGACCTTCCACCCGACAGACCTGCCGACCTGCCGTCACCGTTCTTATATAAACCTAATAAGGTTTCATCTGAACACGCTAAGGCGCGCCAACCAGATACACGCTATGCGCCAACGAAACCTGTCGAGTGCGCTATAGTAGCTCGTCAGGCCCCGTCAACAAACCCTAACACAGGGCATCAAGGGCGTATGCGCCAACACGCACATACGTCCCAACAGGAGCCCAGCTCTTCTATGCACTATGCACGCACTCTTGCACATACCCGCCCACGTTCTCCTGCGTGCCAGGCCTTGCCTGAGCCTAAGCATACGCGCCCACGCCCAGCTGCGTGCCAACCCTCACCTGCGCGCCAGTGCTCTCCTGCACGCCAGCGCTCTCCCACGCGCCAGCGCTCTCCTGCGTGTCAGTGCTCTCCTGCGCGCCAGCGCTCTCCTACTCGCCAGTGATCTCCTCCGCGCCAGCGCTCACGCCCAGCAGTTATTTCTCCTGCGCACCCATAATCTACTGATCTGGACACTACTGGGAAGTTAACTAGAGTGACTTCTCCCATGTTTCAGCTCTCACCATCGCGCCAGCGCTCTCCATCGCCCGCACGCATCCGCGAGGGTACGCGCACTCGCCCATGCTCTCCTACGGATTCACGCCCACATTCTGACGCGGGCCACCGAGCAGCACAGATTTCAACTGCGCGCCCGCGCGCTAGGGGTCTTTCTCCTGCGCGCGCGCGTGCCCTATGACTATTAGAGTCACGTGCGCCCTACGACTGGTACAGGCACGCGCGAACTCTCGCCCGCGCACTCAATGCCTTAATCCTGCGTGCATGTGGGAGACTGTTGGTGCGTGCGTGCCAACAGTCTCCCGCATGCGCTCCTGTGCGCCCACAGTCTCCCGCACGCGCTCCTGTGAGCCATCAGTCTCCCGTGCGCCCACGCGCACGCCCGCAGTCTCCCGCGTGCCAACAGTCTCCCGCGCGCCCACGCGCCAACAGTCTCCCGCGCGCGCGCATCAGCAGTCTCTCGCAAGCTACTCCCGGTATTCTCCCTCGCGCGAGCACCATTATTATCCCTCGCGGGAGCACCATTATTCTCCCTCGCGCGAGCACCATTATTCTCCCTCGCGCGAGCACCATTATTCTCCCTCGCGCGAGCACCATTATTCTCCCTCGCGCGAGCACCATTATTCTCCCTCGCGCGAGCACCATTATTCTCCCTCGCGCGAGCACCATTATTCTCCCTCGCGCGAGCGCCATTATTCTCCCTCGCGCGAGCGTCAATATCCTCCCGCGCGCGAAACTGCTGAACTACAAACGGCAAGGTCGCCATCGCCTCATTCCCCTCCCCGCAAGCGCATACCAGCGCGCATTGTGGGAGAAGGGAAACATCTAGAGGGGTCCAGGATCCCAAAGCCTTTTCAGGCAAACCCACCAATGATGGGAACTCCTCCCATTGATCCTTCAATTCCTGTCATTTCAAGGTTGCACTAATCAGAGCCGTAACGCAGGCATTCAAGCCTGTCTTCTCTGAAATGTGGCACAGATCCTTGGCTGCTTCTACCCCTTTGAAGAGAAAAAAAGGAGTTCCGGACGCGGTAACTTCTCCAAGGGCAAAACTGACCCCACGCAAGCCTTCGAGGCAGGCTCCTTCTTTCCCCCTGACTCTCTCTCCTTCGCCTTCGGACGAAGATTTCCCGTCTTCAGGGGAATCACGCGAGGAGAGACTTTACCCCATCGCACCAATGAGGGAAACCTCTCCTCGCGCCGAGATGTCTTCTCAGGTGGGGACTGAAAGGAACATGCCATCCTCGTCAGTGTTGGAGTCCTATATCCTTCCCAGGAAGGAATCTAAGAACTCTAAAACATTACCGAAGTCCTCTACTAGGACTAGGATGGAGCCAGCTAGCCACTTGGAGAACGTCCGCGACTCTCCCCAAGAAGATCCTTTGGGAACAGGAGACTTCGCTGCAAGACCTACATCAGGAGGAGACCAGCAAGAGTCAGAACATGCGTTTTGGCAAGTTCTGACTCTAATGAGCGCTCTCAACGGGTTTTTCGACCCAGAGATCCCTCTTCGAAAGGGCAAGGACATGGTCTTGGACCATGTCTTTGGCACTCAGAAACCCTCCAAGACCAGTGCAGCACTGCCCTGGTCTCAGGGGGTTAAGAGTACCAGGGACAAGATCTCTCTACAGCTCTCCGAGATGTCCTCCTCCAACAGTTTTAGTGCCACCAACAAGCTCCTTCCACCTCCTCGCGTACAGCAGAGGAGGTACTTTGAGATCCTTAAGGAGCCTTGTTTAGCTTTTCCTCTTCACCACTCGCTGGAAGAGCTTATCAGGGGAGTCCCTCTTGAGAGACTCTCCAACCGGCAGGTCTCATTCTCGGCAGCCGAGATCCTTAACCAGAAGAAAGTTGCGAAGTGTGCTATGCAAGCCACTTCGTGGCTCGACATCTGGTTGGGGACCTTAGGTATCCTGATACGTTCTGAGGATTTCTCCAAAGAACGTACCAGGAAAGCTATGGAGACTTTTCTTCTCTCAGGTACTCGCACGATCAAGTTTCTGGCCCACCAAGTCTCGAACTTGTGGGCAAATACCATCCTGAAATGTTGGGATGCAGTAGCTGAGAGATTCCATCAGTAGGTCCCTAGCACTGAGATCAATAGGCTCTGACATTCTTCTTTAGAAGGATCCATCTTGTTTGAGCCTAAGGATGTGGAACATGCCGCTGAGAGGTGGAGGAAGTCTCATCAAGACTCCATCCTTTATAGGGCTTTAACATCTAAGCCCTATAAGCCTCCAGCACCACAGCAGTCTCGTCCAGTCAAGACCGCTAAAATGATGACAGCAGCGAAGACCATGGTGTCTAAGCCCTTTCCTGTCAAAGGAAGGAAAGGCAAAAAGTCCTCCAGGGGAGGCAAGAATCCTAGAGGGAGCAGCCGAGGCCGCAAACACTAGAATAGGCAGTCCCCCTGCATGTCCACCAGGGGGGGGGGGTTGCCTACAAAGTTGCTCAAACAGGTGTAAGCAACTCGGGGCCGATTCCTGGACAATCTCCGTGATCAGTCTAGGATATCACGTCCCGTTCATAACATCTCTACATCCCCTGACTACGAATCCAGTGTCATTGAGCTCCCTTGCCATGGTATCGGCAAGGGGGCATGCCCTTCGGGCAGAAGTCCAGACCCTGTTGAAGAAGGGCGCTCTCCAAGAGGTCCTCGACGAATCTCCAGGCTTCTTCAGTCGACTCTTTCTTGTAGAGAAGGCGTCTGGAGGCTGGAGACCAGTCATTGACCTCTCAGCTCTGAACAAGTTTGTCAAACAAACTCTGTTCAGCATGGAGACGGCAGACACGGTCAGACTAGCAGTAAGACCGCAAGACTTCATGTGCACACTGGATCTAAAGGACGTGTACTTCCAGATCCCAGTCCATCCGTCTTCAAGGAAATACTTAAGATTCAGCCTAGACAACAGAAAGTACCAGTTCAAGGTACTGTGCTTCGGTCTCTCCACAGCACCACAAGTTTCACCAGAGTGTTCACCCTAATATCATCTTTGGCACACAGGATTGGCATCCGTCTCCTCCATTATCTGGATGACTGGTTAATCCTAGCAGACTCGGTGTCATCCCTTCTTCAACACCGAGACAAACTTCTGAGACTTTGCCAAGATCTGGGGATCATGGTAAATCTCGAGAAGTCCTCAATGCTTCCCACTCAAAGACTGGTATACCTAGTCATGATTATAGACACCAATCTCCACAAAGCCTTCCCATCAGACGACAGGATAGCAAGGTTGAGGAAGGTCGCAAGACCTTTTCTCAGACGAGAAGAGCTTCCAGCCCAATTGTGGTTACGTCTCCTCGGTCATCTTTCATCACTGGCCCGTCTAGTTCCCAACGGTCGCCTCAGGATGAGATCCCTCCAGCGGCGACTCAAGTCTCAGTGGAATGAAGGGTACGATTCCCCGGACATCCAGATCCCCATGAGACCTGCGCAACTGACGGATCTCCAGTGGTGGGTGGCAGACGAGAACCTACGAAAAGGAGTGGATCTTCTCGTCCTCCCCCGGATTTGATGCTGTTTTCGGACGCTTCAAAACTAGGGGGGGTGCCCCACGTGCTGCACCAACTGACCTCAGGCCTCTGGTCAGAGTCAGAAAAGTACCTCCATATAAATCTCCTAGAGATGAAGGCTGTCTTTCTGGCCCTTCAATAGTTCCAACAGTACCTGGCAAGTCACACTGTGGTGGTGATGAGCGACAACACCACAGTAGTGGCCTACATCAACAAACAAGGAGGTACTTTTTCGCAGCAACTATCCCGTCTAGCAGTAGAGATACTGAGATGGGCCGAAGTCCACTCGATACCACTATCGGCACGCTTCATTGTGGGCAAAAGGAATAGGCTTGCCGACAATCTGAGCAGAGCTTCTCAGATAGTGAGTACTGAGTGGTCTTTGGATCATCTATTAGCCAACAAAGTCCTGACTTTGTCGGGTTCTCCAACTGTGGATCTTTTCGCAATGGCCCTGAACTTCAGGCTCCCGCTGTACTGTTCCCCAGTCCCAGACCCCAAGGCTCTCTGGCAAGATGCTTTCCAACAACGGTGGGACAACATCGAGGTTTACGCCTTTCCTCCGTTCTGTCTGATGGGGAGGGTACTCAACAAGACCAGAACATCGGTCAATCTTTCAATGACCCTTATAGCTCTGCTATGGCATCACGCTGAATGGTTCCCGGACCTTCTGCAACTCCTAACTGAGCTACCAAGAGAACTCCCTCCACGACACAATCTACTCAAACAACCACATGCCAACATCTTCCACAAAGCCGTAGGTTCACTACAACTTCACACCTGGAGACTATCCAACATCTCTCTGAGAGAGGATTTTCGCAACAAGTGGCTGTCAGGATGTCTGGGCAGCTGCGAAAGTCTTCAGCAGCAGTCTACCAGGCAAAGTAGAAAGTCTTCTGTGGTTGGTGTCGTGGAAGGGGTATCTCTCCACTCGATGCCACTATTCCAACAATAGCGGAGTTCCTCGTGTATTTGCGGGAAGAAATGCGCCTTTCAGTCTCGGCAGTGAAAGGTTATCGCTCAGCCTTAAGTGTAGCCTTCAGGCTGAAAGGAATGGACATTTCTTCATCGCTAGAACTTTCCCTACTCATAAGTAGTTATGAACTTACCTGTCCTCAGTCGGAAGTGAGACCTCCCCCATGGAACGTGGTTCGAGTTCTCAGGTCTCTTAAGAGACCTCCCTATGAACCATTACGCCAAGCATCAGATCGCCACCTAACTTGGAAGACGGTGTTCCTGCTAGCTTTGGCCTCGGCCTAGCGAGTCAGCGAACTTCATGGTCTCTCGTATGACATTGCCCATTCAGGGGGATGGGGGGAGGTAACATTCAGCTTCGTCCCTGAGTTTATTGCTAAGACTCAGAATCCTGGAAGGGCGGATCCTCGATTCGACTCCTTCCGGATTTCTAGTCTCCGTACTGTAACAGATGACCCAGACCATCTCTTACTATGCCCAGTAAGGAGCTTGAGGCTGTACCTCAAAAGAACAGCTGCAGCCTGTCCTCATGTGCCAGCTCTATTCGTCAGCATAGGAAGGACTAAGAGGAGGATCACCAAGAACACCATCTTTGCATGGATTCGTAGGGTCATTGACCTTGCCTTGAATCCAGACCCTCCTCCATCACGTCGCCCTAGAGCACATGATGTCAGGGGCATAGCTATGTCCCTGGCCTTCAAAAGAAATTTTTCAGTGACGCAGGTTCTTCAAGCTGGGGTGTGGAAACGTCAAACAACATTCACATCCCACTACCTGCAAGACGTGACCCACAGGAGACTCGATACATTTGCTATCGGACCTGTGGTGGCTGCACAACAGTTGGTTTAAAACCTCAAGCTCCTTATTGGACAAGTAGCAGAAGGTTGAGGGCATTGTTACCTGGTTTTAGTCTGCATGAATGAAAAGGTTTGACTGGCCCTTATTCTTTTCTTCATCATCCCCTTTCTTGGGGAAAGCAGCATCCTGGGTTCTCTGCATAGCTGACCACAAACCACTGCAGGTAAACCATGCTCTCTTGTGTTCCTAGCATTAAGATTAATACTGTTACGTCCCCATACCCTAACGAGGTGGTATTGGGGGAGTCCTAGTCTACAAGTTTACATCTAAAGAACTTCAGAACAACTTCCTAGGACGAGTCACACTTCTTCATACCTTCACACACAGGTTCCATAGGCTGCAGTCCTTGCGCAGCAAGGTTCTAGCGAGGTGCAGAGACTCCTTATTTCTTGGGTGCTTACACACTCAAATAACGAGCCCCCGGGAAAAGCCAAAAAGCCAGACTGGCTGGGACATCCACCCTTCCTAATGGGTGAGTCACCCCTATTAAATAGCATGGTTTGTATTCCAGTTACGGAACAAATGACAAATTCGTAGATAATTTGTATTTTTCCTAACTATACAAACCTTAGCTATTTAACCAAACTTGCCCGCCAGCCCTATCTCCCTTGAAGTCCTAACTCCAAGCAAAGTGAGCTCAAGCACAGGTGTGTGAGAGGGTGTGGGGGGGTAGCAAGCTACCCTCCCCTATCCCCGCTAACTAGCGGTGTGGGTAGTAAACCCTCGTTAAAAATTAATGGCTCGTCATTTCAGCTACGCCGAAAGTAATACCCCTATTAAATAGCTAAGGTTTGTTTAGTTAGGAAAAATACAAATTCTCTACGAATTTGTCATATTTCTGAAATTAAACGGCCACAAATGTCAACACAAAAATTTTATCACAAATTTTCCGTCACTTTAAACTGGATGGAGGTTTGAAAGATCATTAACTAATCATTCCAGGTCGACCAGAACCAAGATGTCTGAAATACAACTGGATCAGAACGGAGATGTTTCTCACGATCAACTAATATGGCAAACCGTGGGCTGTCAATTACCTGTTAAGAGAAACCAAAACAGATTGAAACATTTTTATTGGCTTGAGGCTCATTAAACTAAGAAAAAAAATTTAAAAAATGACAAATTTGTTGATGATTTATATTTTTTCTAACATACAAACAATTAGTAAAATTTTTTTTCACTCAAACCCTTATTCATTGCAATTCCCCTATTAGCCCGGAGGCCCATCTAAAAAATGTTTCGTACCGGACAACAACGCCCCACACCAGAATATCCACAATTCCAAGTGAATACCTATTGACCTAAAAAAATAAAGATTTCAATAGAAAGGTAGGGTGATCAACTAAAAGAAATTTAACTTATCATCCATCCCTTCATCCACTTATCCAATAACATCACAGTTATTATTACAGGCAACATTACAGTATTACAGGCATGCATAGCCATAAAACTATCCAGGAAAAAAGAGAACTTACATTCATTGAAGTCCAAAATCAATTTTATAGAATACAAAACTTATTGATTTTGGACTATTACAGTACAATAAAAATTCACTAAATCTAATATAACTTTCTCATGGGCAAGGAAATTTTACAGTAAATAACAGTTACACAAACCGTGACTCAATACCGTTTTCCTCACATAAGATGTATCGTTCCACAGCCTTTAACTACCCAATGTGGGATTAAAAACATATTACAGAAAGTAATTACTATACAAAAAACTTAAAATAAAAGAAACTTCTGCTTGTTAATTAATTCAGTGGGAGATTTATAGTTCTTCTTCTGAGTCTCAAAATTCTGTCTCGGGACATGCGCTGGGATTCAGCAATCTGCTTGTGAGCCATATTGATTTCTTACAGCACCAGATATGGGCTAAGTCTCCAGGTACAAGTGGGGTGTCTTTAACCAATCGTTAACCTAGCATAACAGTTGATAATTGTGGGTTATCGACATTCTCTGATGCGAACCAGAGATAGAATCCATAGACAGAAGAGGACAATAAAAATCCTGAAAAATCAGGCGATAAATTATGGCAAAGTTCTGTTTCAGAAAACCCAAACAGTGCTGTTGCGTTCAGGTTAGGTACACCCGACTGTGTCACTTCAGCCAGGAGTTCTGACCAGTGTTCAATCTTCCATCAGAATGTAGGAAAGGGTTTGAATTCTGAGATGACTCAAGGGTGGAGGACAATTCTCTTTCTCCAGTTTTTGTCTGATCAGTGAGACAAGGCCTCCCCTCAGTGACTCGAGGCTGAACTAGAGGTAGGTCAGGAATTGGACCTTTTGACCTAGTCCAAGGGGGACTAAATCCACTAGAGATAGGATTTTTAGGCAACAGTCGGTCATCACAATGGGGTGGCATAAAGCCAAGAAAGTCATAATCAGGATAAATGAACACTGCCGAGTCAGAAACAGTGCTTTCTAAACTAGCAGGTCTTGACAAATCTGGACTGTAACTCTTGCAGCCAGTAGAAAGTGGTTCCAACAATGGAATGTTAGAAACTTCCCAGAATTCCACACTCCCTGAAGGATGAACAAAACCTTCCTTTTGGAAAGAGGAGTCTAAGAAACGGGATATTGGAAATTCGGGCACAAGAGATTGAACCACCAATTCGGGAGTCAAGATCGGGGTTTCACTCATTTCAGTAGGGCTGTTCTCCCACAGTTGGAGGACCACACGATCTCAAACCGATTCAGGCTTCAAGGCTTCAACACAGGAGTCTCTTCAAAATTATATGGGGGATATAACCAAGCATCCAGTGCTCTTTTCCTCTCATAAGGCCTAGCTGGCTTAAGGATGGGCTCAGGCTGAGTGATAATTCTCTTAGGACGGTAATGTTTCTTTTGTAGTCGGGACTGGTCACGATCTTACGACAAAATGTATGATGCGACTTTTGCAGCCACCCCATAAAAGTTACCATCACTACTAGAATTAGAACTCTGCAAGACTTCAGAGGAAGTCAAACTATTATCCACAAGTCCTGGACTATTTTGAATCTGGGTTATAAAATCAGGATTCCCCTTACCAGAGAAAGGGCCTCCTAAGAGAGATTAGAGGTTCAAGCCAGGTCTTTAACTGGGTATGTTGAGCTTTTACTTGTTCACATACTGGCAGTCTCTACATCACATGGGTGACTTTATTCTTGTGTACCCTAGTAACATGGAATACCCCCTCAAACCTAGGGATGAGCTTGTTTGACAGAAGGTGTCCCATCTGGTGCACCTTCTTAAGAACCAGAGAACCCTCCAAGAAGAGAGACTTTAGCTATGGTAAGCAGCTCTTCTAGGAGGACACTCCAAAATCAAACCATTATTCTCTAGTCTTGGGTAGTGCCATAGCCTCTGTACCATGGTCTTCCACTGTCTTGGGTTAGAGTTCTCTTGCTTGAGGGTACACTCGGGCACACTATTCTATCTCGTTTCTCTTCCTCTTGTTTTGTTAAATTTTTCATAGTTTATAACTTTATATAGTAAATATTTATTTAAATGTCATTGTTCTTAAAATATATTATTTTTCTTTGTTTCCTTTCCTCACTGGGCTCTTTTCCCTGTTGGAGTCCCTGGGCTTATAGCATCTTGCTTTTCCAACTAGGGTTGTAGCTTAGCAAGTAATAAAAATAATAATAATAAAACGGTTTGTACTGAGTATGTCCTTCAGCCCATGGGTCTCTTGTTTCTGCTGACAGCAATGGGATACTATCAACATCATGAGCACCCTCCAGTATGTTCTCAGCTGGAGTACAACCAATCTCAGTGTGGTGGGAATGGTTGTAGCTGGGAACTGCGTGGGATAAATATTGTCCCATTTACGAGATTCCCCTGAAATCACCCCTCAGTAACTCACCAATGGTATGGTTCACCTGCTCCCCTGTGCCATTACTAGAGAGTTTATACAGAGTTGTTTTCACATGTACAACATTGTACTGCTCCAACTCCATAAATTTCTGGGAAATAAACTAAGGGCCGTTACCAGTCAATATCCAAACTGAAACACGAGGAATAACAGGAAAAACTGGGTCCTCAAGTGCTTGGAATATCCTTGTGGGTACTTCCGTCACCCACTTGGAATAATGGTTTACTACCATCAAACACCCTATAAAGCCTGTACCAGTTGTTGGGAGACTCGCCAGGTCATTAGCAATCAGTTCAAAAGGAGAAGATGTCATTATTTTCAAGGTTGGTAGGGTCCCTTGAAACCTTACATTTCTGACATTCCCGACATTTCTTGCACTTATTCCTGATTACACTAATCAAAGATTTGTGCCAAACCAGTTGACAGAGCATTGCTGTCATTTTTCTGATCTCCCAGTGAGCATTCTGGAGGTGTGCCTCGGCAACTAGGTCAATCGGGACATTGAAGGTGACTACCAGGACTACCGAACCATCTGGATTCTGTTTCACTAACAAACCCTGGTGCACTTCCAAGTCAGACCAACATCTCCCATAGGGCAGATAGGAGCGCGGAACCCCAGATGCAGAAACTCCGGAAGATCATCTTGATAACAGATTGGATCTGTCGATGATCTCCCTGCATCTTGACTATCTGATTAAAGTACAGAAGAGCATTCCCAGAAAACACTCCAGGATCAGGTTCAGGGTCAGTCTCCTTCATGACAGTGGTTTTGGTATGCAGTGTGAAGACTGAGAGCACCTTGATAGACAATTGAAGACAGTGTGGTCATACACCAATTGTTCTCGGGGTGAATCCAGTGTCAGGTAGGTCCAGTAGGTTCCTACCAAGAACAAAATAAAAGTTTATGTCTGGCAGCTACCACCACATAGTTGAACAGCGGTATACTCCACCCGGAAGGACATTTCACCTCTAACTGGACGTAGCTTAGAATGCTGGTGCAGGTACCAGTCAATCCCTCTAATTGTTCTCCTGACAGTACTTGGTACTCTATGTCAAGTTGTCTCGGAACAGACTCATTGACAAGGCAAACCTGTGCCCCTGTATTAACAAGCGCACAAAATTAGGTTTCTTGTATCATTACTATACCTACTGTCGAGTGTTGAGACACTTGTGTACAACTGGACTGACAAGGTGTGTTTTCAGTCAGGTACTGGATTACAGGACAATCCTCAGGTGCTTCCTGATCATCAGTGACCAAGGCTTCAGCGTCAGGCACTCGAGCTTTGACCTCCATCTTATGGCCCAAAATCAAAATCACGTCAGATGGAAGAACGTAATTGTGGAGCTTGATCAGGGGGTTAAAATGTACTCTAGACTGACACTGAAGATGCACAGACTGAGGCTCAGTCACGGATGGATTACGATAGACTACAGGACAAGTGGAACCCCAGTAGACTCAGATTTCTAGGTTCAATAGCAATGCTGTCATGAGCAACTCCAGAGCTGGGACTTTACCTGGAAAATGCATTGCCTTGTTCCTGTTCCTGCTAGTCTTATCCAGTTTGAAGCCTAGTCGACCAGCGTCTTTCAGAAACTGCTGAACTAAGGCATCCCGGAACTTGGCTCCCTTTAGCTAAGAGTCGGGTATGACACCTGACTCTTCCATCCAGCAGTTCACGACTAGCTCCAAAGATTTTATCAGAGAATCTGGACCACCACGAACCTCCTTATACAAGGCCAATCCAGTAGGCAACTTGGGAGTAGCAGGTTTAGTAGTGAGCAGAGAGTCAGTTAATGCAGGTAAGTCGGATAACCAGACTGCTACTGCATTCTAATCACCTGGACAGTAGTTAACAATTATGTTAAATTCGGACAGGTCCAACAGTGTCCGTGCTAGGTGACTGTCCATCATCTTCATGTCATGAAGATACATCAGGGGATGGTGATCAGAATGAATAATGAAGAACTGACCATAGAGGAAGGCCCTGAAGGTTTTCACTCCCCATCGCAAAGCAGCTAACTCAACTCTCAATGGTAGAGTAACGAGTCTTGCCGTCAAGGAAGGTCATGGAGTCGTATGCTATCACCCGACATTCCCCTGGATGCTCCAAAGACTCCTAGCACAAACAAGCACCAGCAAGCTCACCTGAAGCGTCAACAAACAACTCCATAGGTTTAGCATCCACAGAGTAGTCATAATGTCCTTGATCAGTTCCTTCAAGCGCTCAAAGGCACAGTCCATTTCTGCAGTCCATTTCAGTTTTCTACTCCTTTAGGATTTTCATCCTCCAGTCTTTGCAGATAACGGTTTGGCTATCTGTGAACACATGGGGATAAACTTCCAACAGTTCCAGGAATCCTTGTAGCTCACGCAAAATGGTAGGTTTAGGGAAATCCTCCACTTTTTGGATTTATTGTGGCAGCTTACGCATACCAGAAGGTCCAAACAGATGACCAAGATACTTAACCTCGGCTCCAACCCAAGAACGCATCCCGAGTTTTGTCTTGAGTCTGAGCTTCTGGAGAGTAGCCAAAACCCGTTCTACCAGATTCAGGTGTTTCTTGAAAGAAGATGAAAGGATCAAGATGTCATCAATATAGACATCCACCTCGGCTTTCGAGAATTCTTGGAGAATACTGCATTTCTCTCTGGAACACTGCAGGTACATTCTTCTGTCCAAACGATAAGTGTCTGAACTAACAGTGTCCAAAGGGGGGAAGAGAAAGCCATGTATTCTTTACTGCCCTCTGCCAACAGTAACTAGTAGTATCCACGAACCAGGTCAAAGGTTGTAAAGTATCTGACTCCTTGTAGCCCAAATAAGAAGTCTGCAATGTTTAGCATTGGGAACTTATAAGAGACAGTCACCTTGTTCAGTCTACGGTAGTCCACTCACAACCATACACTGTTGTCCTTTTTTGGGCTGGAACAATATGTGAAGACCAAGGAGAGATGCTGGGTTCAATAATAACCAGTTCACGCAACTCCTTGCACTGTTACTCAATGGCGTCAGCGACGGATTTTGCAAACTGTCGAACCCTCTGATAAATGGGTGTCTCGTCATACAGGTGGATGCGTATTGGTGTGCTTGAGCACTCTCTCACATCATCACCAGTACTGATGACCGGGAGATGACGTTGAAGCATTCGACAGAGCTGGTCCCTCTGAGAAAAGTCCAGTTTGTCAGAAATAGACAGATTGCCTATCTCTTCCAATACGCTTGGCTCAGGTGTCAGGTCGTACTCCTGTGCTATTAGGCAGGATAGAGGAGGATCCATCATTGCCATAGTGAACACCTTCCCCAAGAGATCACCCTTTTTTATCACAGTACCTAAGGTCTTCTGTCCTGTTTGCCCTAAACATTTCAGACCAATGGCGGGGGGTACTATCTGCAGCTGGTAATCCAGCATTATACTCGATGACAGGAGGTTGACCTCAGCTCTGGAGTCAATGAGAGCAGCCAACACTCCCGTTGGAAACTCAGACATGGTTACTGGGACAACCATTTGCGGTACAGAAGCTAACTGCGCCAGGTTAAACTTACGAAGGGTTTTCAGTTGTAGAAGCTTTGGACCGTGTTGAGGATAAGTTATCACTGGCCAATCCCGAAAGAGTCATTGGATGCTGAGAGACCTTTTCAGGTTGAGGGGTAACCTTGGAAATTGAGATTTCTGAGGCTGCTACCAGAAAACTAGGATCAAGCTTCCTAGCACTCGCACCTTCCTTCGATGTACCCCATCTATATCTAAGGTCTGGTGTTTAACCCCCTATGATGCTTCTCGGTTCATGATGACTTCCTAGGCTTTGACTTCTTGCTCCTTTTCTTCTTCTTTTCCCAACAGTCCGAGAAGTCCTGAATTCGCTTCCACTTCGACTCTCCCTGCTACTGGTTGATCCAGTGTAGGATAATGGGTTGGATTAGCGTTCACCGGTACTGCCCTCCGCCTTGAAGGAGTCTGGACAGAGGTGGTCGCCCTCCAAGGGCTGTGGGCAGTAGGTGTCTTCTGGACAGGTGTTCTGCGCATCGGGGGCCGCCTGTTGCCCACACTGCATGACATGATGGTTGGCCGAACCACAGCGTAGGCACAGGTTAAGGTGTCTGCGACACTCGTCTACAAGGTGCCCTGGTTTCTCGCACCAACTACAGTATAGTACCTGCTCAGGAACTGAGGAGACCTATCCAAGGTGCGAGATGGTGGCAGGCGCACTTCCACACGTGCAGGTTTGGGAGCAGGTCGAGGAGGAGTGCATAGCTACACTTGGTCAGGTGCAGGTGAATAGTTGGGGGTAGCCATGGCAACCCTGTCGGTATACGAGCTATTACATGACTATTCTACATGACTAATGGCTAAGTCCTCTGCCTTCTGGCTTCGCTGACGGAATGCAATGTCGAGAACACTTAACAGGTGTAGGACATCCTGCCAAGTGGCCTGTCAGCCAGCGGAGACATTGATAGTGGCCAGAGACTGCTCCAGCCAACTCGCAGCTTTGCTTGGAACCGTTCTGAGGAGCTTTCTCATCGGCTCTTTCCGGTCCAAGCCCCCAGATGCTGAAGCTTTGATGAGGATGGGGACTTAGGGATTAGCAGCTGGGCTCTAATGAACAGTGGGAACTACTTCCCACTGGACCTTGGTGCCCAGCTGTCGATCCAACTAAATCAGTCAGCACTTTCTCTTTTACTTTTGGTTATTTCGTTTTTCTCCCATCTCTTCCTTTTGGGCTCGATTTTGTTGACGACTTTGGCATGTTCGATTATACTTTGGGTGTTGCTTTGGATTTGGCACAGTGTGGGAGGGATGGCATTCCATCTCAACCTGTGCCAATTTAGATGCCATCACCCTCTGGCAGATCCCATTGGGTGCAGATCAAGTCAGTTAAGAGTCGGGCTCCAGTGATCCGGTTTTAAGTCACCCATATTTGCGGGTAATGGGTGACGCCAGGCATTGGAGTCTACAGTGGGAGGGGCTAACTACCCCCACTGACCAGTGTACGCCCACCTAAAGAGGCAGCCCCTCTCTAATAGAGGACTGGTCCCCGCTGAAGCCTCTTCTCGTGTTGGGCCACACGGGATAGGAGTATACTGACATCCTCCGATAAGAGGTGGATAACCCGGCTTGCTCATACCAAAAAAACCCACCCCTCTGTTGACGACCTGGAAAATACAAACATGGACCTCGATACAGACAGCTCCAACTTGGGTTCTAATATTGTAACGTTAGAACCTTATATGCGTTATGGAAAGTATGATAAGAAAACACTAGAGAAGAAGAGAGAGAGAGTGAGAAATGGCAGTACAGAAAAATATAGAAAAGTAGAAGTATTACCTGGTCACTATGAAGTAGTGAATTATGAAAAAATTTTTATCTTAGAATTTGAAAACAGAAGAAATGAGAGTTTAAATGTTTTCAAAGCTAACGGAAATAGTCACTTTATGTGGAGGGTAGCCAAAAATTCTACCCCAAGGAAATAGAAGTCTCTTGATAGAGACACTATCCCCATTATAAGGTGAAAGGCTAAAAACACTCACAACATTGGATGGTCATAGTGTAAAATGCATTTCGCACCCTACTTTCAACCAGAGTAGAGGTGTGATATAGGTTCCAGAATTGCTGGATATAGAGGAAAAAGAAATTGAGGATGAACTGAAAAGTCAAGGAGTAGTTAAAGTAGTCAGAATGAGAAAGAGAGTTGGAGAACAACCTATTCCTCTTGCTACTTTGATTATAACATTTGATCATTGTAGATTACCAAATGTTATTAAGGCTGGTTGGCTAGCCTTGAAGGTGAAATCTTATATCCCTTCACCATTGTAATGTTATCATTGCCAAATGTATGGCCATTTAAGCCAAAAATGCAAGGAAAAAGTAAATAAGCCAGCTGTTTGTGCCAACTGTGGAAAAAAAAGTCATGGAGTATGCAGAGAAAACCCGAATTGCATACATTGTCGGGAAGCACACCTAGCTACATCTAAAAGCTGCATTAAGTTTATTTTTGAAAAAGAAATTCAGGCCATTAGGACCATGGAAAGGGTTACTTTTAAAGAGGCTCGTAAAAGAGCTCTTGAAAAGCAGATAAGACCAGGGCAACCTTTTCAATGGTTCTGAAGAAAAACTTGCCAAACCACACAGATGAAAATTATATCTCTACTTCTAATATGAAGAAACAAATGAAAGTAGTTAAAGAGGTTGAAAGTCCCATCGAAAATCTATGTCCAGAAATTGTAGAAAAATCAAAACAGATACTTAAAGATCTGAAAGTTATTCAAAAGCCAACTACTCAGATTCTAAACAATAGTACAAACCTCTCTCAGGCCGTGTCCTTGCTCGATCTGATAGAGGTCCCACTTGAAACTAATTTACCTGGTGAACTATAGTGGGGGAGGTGAAAAAACCTGACAGATCACAACCTTTTATTATTATTATTATAATTATTATTATTATTATTATTATTATTATTATTATTATTATTATTATTACTAGCCAAGCTACAACCCTAGTTGGGAAAGCAAGATGCTATAAGCCCAAGGGCTCCAATAGGGAAAAATAGCCCAGTGAGGAAAGGAAATAAGGAAATAAATAAATGATGAGAATAAATTAACAATATATCATATTAAAAACAGTAACATCGTCAAAACAGATATGTCCTATATAAACTATTAACAATGTCAAAAACAGATATGTCATATATAAACTATAAAAAGACTCATGTCAGCCTGGTCAACATAAAAACATTTGCTCCAACTTTGAACTTTTGAAGTTCTACCGATTCAACTACCCGATTAGGAAGATCATTCCACAACTTAGTAACAGCTGGAATAAAACTTCTAGAATACTGTGCAGTATTGAGCCTCATGGTGGAGAAGGCCTGGCTATTAGAATTAACTGCCTGCCTAGTATTACGAACAGGATAGAATTGTCCAGGGAGATCTGAATGTAGAGGATGGTCAGAGTTATGAAAAATCTTATGCAACATGCATAATGAACTAATTGAACGACAGTGCCAAAGATTAATATCTAGATCAGGAATAAGGACTTTAATAGACTGTAAGTTTCTGTCCAACAAATTAAGATGAGAATCAGCAGCTGAACACCAGGCAGGAGAACAGTACTCAAAACAAGGTAGAATGAAAGAATTAAAACACTTCTTCAGAATAGATTGATCACCGAAAATCTTGTAAGACTTTCTCAATAAGCCAATTTTTTGTGCAATTGAAGAAGACACAGACCTAATGACCTTCATCTCTCTCGCCTCCTACCATAAGAAACATTAAAGTCATGACTTCAAATAAATATGATATCTAGTCTGCTGATGTTTCTGATCAACTGGGAGGTAAATTGAACCAATCAGGAATTCAAGTTGAGGTCCACCATCCTCCTCAACAATTAGATCAAAAGGACACAAAAAAAAAAAGAGGAACACAAAACCCACTATATCAAGATCCTCTCTAGAGTTACCACCGGGAAATATTGTTAGATCAAATATTGCCAATTGGAAGACTTCATCTAAGGTGTCTTCCAAAAAATAAATCATAGTTTTTTCCTCCATTCGGCAATGGAATTGCCAGGGTTTAAGGGCAAAATATGAAGAACTCAAGCTCCTAATACGTGAGCACTCCCCTATAACTGTATGTCTACAAGAAAGCAAGCTTGATGCTAATACTCGTTGTCCTTGAGAGTTTGTTAGCTATAGGACACCATATGATCAATGAGCAGGGAGCCATGGGGGAAGTCTTATATACGTTCGTCGAGATGTTCCCCAAATATCTTTGTCTATCTGTACCCCTCTGCAGGCAGTGGTTGTATAGATTGATATAGGGAGAAAATACAAAATCTGTTCTCTTTACTTGCCTCCAAATGATAACATCTCATATGATAATATAGTAGAGGTGATTAAACAACTCCCACAACCTTTTCTCTTACTAGGAGATCTTAATAGTAGACATCCTTCATGGGGTGATGTTCTGGCAAATGCAAGGGGTAATATTGTATCATCAATTTTGGAGAATGAAGATGTCGGGCTCCTTAATACAGGAGAGCCCACACTTTTTCATGTTCAGACAGGTACTTTGTCCTGTATTGACCTATCAGTTGCAAGCTCTAAATGTCTTCTCGATTTCAATTGGAGAAGATTAGATGATTGGCATACTAGTGATCATGCACCACTCATTATAAACACCAACAATGGTCCACCTTTACAGAGATCGCCTCGATGGAATCTTGATAAGGTGGACTGGCATAGATTTCGGGAGTTAAGTGAAATTGAAGGAAATGCAGAACAGTTTGAAAGTGTTGATGATGCCCTAGACTTACTTAATGGAACTCTTCACAGAGCAGGAACCAATTCCATTCCCAAAACAACAGGGATATTCAGACCACGATCAGTCACCTGGTGGTCATCAGAACTAAATGCCCTGCACAGAGCCACAAGAAAGTCTTTAATTCGATTGCGCATGCGGCGTACTGAGGAGAATTTAGTCATATACAAGAAATGTAGAGCACAGTTCCGTCGTGCCATGAAAGAAGCTAGCCGCCAGTCTTGGATGTCATTTGTTTCCTCCATTAACAGTAGAACACCAGCATCATCTGTGTGGAGGAAAGTCAAAAAGATAGCAGGCAAATTCACCCCAAACCCACCACCAGTGTTAAAGGTAAATGGCCAGTATATGACTGGAGCAACCGAAGTTAGCAATGCCCTGGCTGACCATTTTTCAAATGTATCATGCAAGTGTGAAGCAGCTCCTGGTCACCAGTATAGGAGCATTGAAGAAAAGAAAGTTTTAAACTTCGCAACAAGAAAGCAAGAGTCGTACAATTCTCCTTTTACTGAAAGAGAATTTGATTCTGCTCTTGCTACGTGTAACGATACAGCCCCTGGACCCGATGGAATTCCATAAGCAATGATTAAACACGTACCTTTTAATACAAAGTTATTTATTTCAAGCATTTTTAATAGAATATGGCATGATCATAGTTATCCAAGTGTTTGGGAACTAGCCATTATTTTATGCTTTTTAAAACCCGGTAAGAACAAATTTTTAGCAGCAAGTTATAGGCCAATTGCATTAACATCTTGTTTGTGCAAAATCATGGAGAAGATGGTCAATGTAAGACTAATGTGGTACCTTGAAAAGAAGGGTATTTTATCACCCATTCAATGTGGATTCAGAAAAATGCACTCAACGACTGATGTGCTGATACGACTTGAGTCCTCCATTTGTGAAACGTATGCTTTCAAACAGCACCATGTGAGTCTTTTTTTTATCTTGAAAAGGCATATGAATCCACATGAAGATACGGTATACTTAAAAGAATCCATGAGTTTGGATTAAGAGGAGAGCTACCACTATTTATTCAGTCATTTCTTTCACATAGAGTTTTCCAAGTGAGAGTTGGGGAAGCTCTATCACAGAGTAAATGCCAGGAAGAAGGAGTTCCTCAGGGGAGTGTGATGAGTGTAACCCTTTTTGCACTAGCAATTAATGGGATATCCTCAGTCATTCTCTGGGATGTTCTTGCAACATTATTTGTGGATGATCTCTCCATATCATTTGCTGGAGCTAGAATGGCAATGGTTGAGAGAAAAATACAACTCTCTATTGATAAAATTATCCATTGGGCCGATATGAATGGATTTAAGTTCTTGACAAGTGAAACTACCATTGTCCATTTCTGTTGTATCCGGGGAGTACATCCAGACCCGGATGTATACATCAAAGGTCAACAGATCCCATGTGCAAGTGAAGCTAAATTTTTAGGATTGATATTTGATTGTAGGCTTACATGGGTTTCTCACTTAAAAGCATTAAAAGCTAAATGTCTTGAAGCTATGAATCTTTTAAAAGTATTGTCCCATACATCATGGGCAGACCGCAATACTATTTTAAAATTATACAAGGCCTTGATTTTTTTCCAAAATTAGTTATGGATGCAAAATATACTCCTCAGCCACCCCAAGCTGGTTAAAAATTTTAGATTCTCTACATCATGCTAGTATTAGATTGTCCACCGGAGCCTTTAGAACCTCACCTACCACAAGTCTCCTTGTTGATGCTGGGGAGTTGCCTCTAGACCTTTACCGAATGTCCTCTATTATTCGGTATTGGTTTAGATTGCAAAGACTCCCTAATTCTTCAGCCTTTCAGACTGCAAGTCTTGTAAGGCACTCAACATACTTTGAGTTGCACCCAAAATCTCCTCAACCTTTTGGGTTTCGGGTGAAACAATTATTAAACAATCTGGATATAATTAGAATTATGGTGCTTCCATTCATGGTATCATCAACACCTCCAAGGAAATTACCTGACATATCTTTTTGTAATTACTTTTCTGGGCTCCGACCTGTGCCGCGCAGTGAAATACTCCTAGAGCACTATTTCTAAGGAATATAACTGCTATATATTACCAGAGAAAAAAAGCATAGGAATGCCAGGTTGAACCCAGCTCGCTCACCTATATAAGGTGTCGGTATAAAATACTGGGGCGTGATAATTCACAACCAGAGGTCTCGCACTATTTAGATATCTCCTCTTCAAAATCCCCGCCACAGCGAGGTGCCGTTCAACACTACTACCACTAACCCAACCCACGCCAGTGACGACACTCCTTTATAGCACTTGTTGTTAATAAGTCCAACATGTTTTTTTCTCGTGTTTACCCTTGGATTTATCATTATTTTATAATCGATGGCCGATTCCCATGATACCCCATCGAAGTTAAGTACTTTATCCATGAGTTTTAGCGAGATTGGGCAGTGTAACCTCTGTTTTTATTATTGAGAAGTGTTTATATATGAACGGCGTCCCCGTTCTTACCGTTCATGGTTCGGCTCTGCCCTTTTTCCTCGTTAGTTCGTCCGTCATTAATATTTGTTTGAACTTTTAGGAGTTTTTTCCTTACATTTATATAGTACACCGTCTTTATGCTTTCATCTAGCATTAATTTTATGTTATCCTATGATATCAGTGTTAGCGTTTCATCAAGGAGTAGGTTATGTTGGTATGCCTGCATTCGTGCATGTTGGTGGATTGCGTCACCTTTGAGATTGTTTCGCTAGTTCTAGGAAGACGACCATCTCACTTATTATTATTAAACCTTTTAGTTTTATTTCGTACGCTCCACCTAGTTTTACATTTGGTTCGAGTGGGACTCTCGCGTATTTTGTTGTTTTTACTGTTCGATCTACCGCTTCAGTAACTAGGTTGGTACCCCTGCTTTCCATCTGCTGATGGCGTCATGCTCCTCCCTTACCACTCGCCCGAGTCCCTCTCTCGCCATATTATTTCTGCATGCCTAACCTTACTTACGTGATTTCGCTTTTAATTCATTAATTATTTTTATGTATTTGTGCATTGATATTATATTTATTGCTTTACTCCGTTATGATCATATTTTTGGGATTTTCATGTCATGTTGAGGGGATCTCCAGTTGGTAGCCCTGTCTACCACTACGCACTGGTGATTCCCCGGTACCATACCCCCCCCCCCCACAGGTTGGGGAGGCTATTCCATCCCCCCCTCCTCCAGTGTACACCCTTCCTCTCACTCGATGGTTGTTGGTTATGACATACGGGTCAAGTATGCTTGTTCCTCAGTCTTCCCTCAACGTTCCGACATATTGAGGACTGAGTGTACCCACGGGGTGTGACTTAGTCTCATTCATTCATACCGGGCGGTTTCGTCTCCTCCCCTCCCGTCGCCCCGATTGGCCATCGGTCGGGGGAGGGGGAGGGCCGGGACCACCGGGGACTATCACACGTGATTAGTCGGTATGACTGCACCTTGGTGTAACTTTTGCTTTTAGCTATGGTTGTAAGAATGAGCACTTATATAAGGAGTGTCCCCACCTACTGTGCCTCCTGCTATTATCGTCCGCATAGGACTTATTAATATCCCATATCATTATATTATATTCTACATGAATCATTACCTTCGTCCCGGTACCTCCGGTTGGGTAGTGGGGGTTCCATTGGCTCCCCCCGCGCTCTCCCGTGGTACCCTCCCGTCATCAGACATCGGAGCCTCCGGGCTCTTAAATACAAGATCTGTTGACACTGACACAGTTTTGATTAATATCCTCCCTCCGGGAGCCCTATTCAATTACAGACATTAGTTTCAGATCATAACTGGAGTTTTCTATTTATGTATTTTAAGGATGTATCTTAGGTTACTTTAAGTTTACTTTAAGTTACTTTAAGTTTACTTTAAGTTACTTTAAGTTTACTTTAAGTTACTTTAAGTTTACTTTACCAACCCTGTTCCCCGGCCCCGGGGGCCCCGGAACTAGTTTTGATTATATTTATTCATCACTGTTTTTTGCATCCTTTTTCATCCCTTTTTATTTTATACCTCCCTGGTAATGACGGGATGGTATATTCCTCGCTATGACAATATTATTTCATTGATAATCTTAACTTATTACGGAATTGTTTCAACAATGTCTGTTAATTTTTATAATTTTTTCCCCGGTTACTATACCGGTTCGAAATTTTGTTCATAGCCTTTTGTCCCGATTTCATATCGGTCTATTTTAAGAATCCGGAACACCCGGATCTTTTTAGGTTATTAACCTATTATGGGATACTCACGTATCTGTATTTTATTCTATACTTCCCAAGTAGCGACGGGATAGTGTATTTCAAGCTATGACGATATTATTTCATTGATAACCTTAACTTATTACGGGATTGTTTTAACAATGTCAGTTTATTTATAAGTTTTTCCCCGGTTACTAAACCGGTCCTAGAGTTGTTCATAGCCTTTTGTCCCGGTTTCATATCGGTCTACTTTAAGAACCCGGAACACCCGGATCCTTTTAGGTTACTAACCTATTATGGGACACTCACGTATCTTTATTTTATTCTATACTTCCCAAGTAGCAACGGGATAGTATATTTCTCGCTATGACAATATTTTTTCATTGATAACCTTACCGTATTATGGAATTGTTTTAACAAAGTCAGTTAATTTATGATAAGTTTTTCCCCGGTTACTGTACCGATCTGAATTTTGTTCATAGTCTTTTGTCCCGATTTCATATTGGTCTAATTCAAGAATTCGGAGCATCCGGATCTCTTTAGGTTACTGACCTGCTATGGGATACTTATGTATCTTTATGTTATTCTATACTTCCCCAGTACCGACGGGATAGTATATTTCGCGCTATGACAATATTATTTCATTGATAATCTTCACCTTTCATGGAATTATTTTGACAATGTCAGTTGATTTATGAAAGTTTTCTCCCCGGTTATTATACCGGTCCGAAATTTTGTTCATAGCCTTTTGTCCCGGTTTCATACCGGTCTATTTTAAGAATTCGGAACACCTGGATCTTTTTGGGTTACTACCCTACTATGGGACACTGTAGGTGCCCCTGTCGTTACTATCTATAATTATAACTTCGGATATATTATTTTGGGATTTTCATTTTATTTCCTTTGTGATTGATCGATTTAAACATTTATTCTCGATCTATTTATTTTACATTCCCAACGGAGTTACCTTGTTCATTAGTAACGATATACCCTCTTTCGGAGCTCGCAGTCTCTTCTACCTTGGCGACTCTTTAGATCTGGGTTGGCGGGTTTGCCTGGAGTGTCAGGGCAAAGAGACCCTGTGTCTCTTCCTTTTAGGGTTTTCAAGGAAGCACGTGGCTGATGTCGGGCCACGTCCCGTTGTCCCTAAAGTTAAAGCTACCTGCCAGCCCTACCAAAGACTCACAGGTCTTCCAAATCACCAAACCAGTTAAGACTTCTCTTGGGTCGAGAGCGAAGCCCGGCCTGAAACCTACGACCCCGGAGGCTCCCTTCGATCCGGCAGCCCTTTCAAGATTGATGCATGGCCTCTCGTGGCATGGTTAGTTTCAACCTGACCTTTCATTAGAAGAGGCCAGCGACCGATCCCAGGGATGAGGTAGAAATTTATTTCTATTTGAACACGATGTTGTGCTGATATTTATCTATATATATACATATATATATAATTTACGGACCTCTGTAGCTCACTGGCTCAAACCTCGTGTCACATACCGAGTCACCACGAATTATAGGATGGAAGATTCCTGGTGCCTCTGTGAACTTGACAATTGAATGGAATTATTGCCCATTGGGGGAAGAGAGAGTGCTAAACCAGATAGCCTCATACAGGGTCTCATTTGTTATGGGCTACCTCAACAGCACAATATATCATCCCGGATGCCTCTAAGCTCCCGGAATTCGTCGAAAGCAATCCGTGGAAGGGGGCCTTGCGCTCTCCCTTCAAAGATGGTATGTTAACCATCGAAGGGTTTGGCACCCGGACTGTAGAAGATTTTGAATTCTACCCGCCGGGTCTACAGTTCCCTCTCTCTGGTTTCGCATGCCTTACCGAGGAGACACTCGTAAGGTTTGACAAGGTCCCCAAAGAAACCAAAATGTACCCAAAGGGACAGGCTCAGTCCACCTGGGTCCGGCCCTTAAACGAGTGGGAGTGTGTTAACACTACGTTAACACCTCACAAGAGCCCGTACACGATGTTTCTAGTGGAGGAGTAAACCCCTACTCCGTGTGTCACTAACTAAGATATCGGACCTTGCTCAGCAGGCAATAAACGAGGACAAGCCGTTACCGCAGCTGAAGGAAACGCATCCGACCTCCCTCCTGTCCCTGGGGGATCACGATTGCTGGACTAACGCCCCGGCGACCTTCACATCGGGTAAATTAAGCGCTGACTGTGCTCCCATTCAGTTCAGTGAGTGGCTACCCAGGCTTCCGGAATCTCTGATATGCCTCGAGCTCGAAGCCTGTATGCGCCTGAGTAGACCTATCAACTCGGCTACAATGGCAGAAAAGACCTCTTTAATGTATGAAGAAGAACCACCTTTTAAGGTCTTGACGAAGTCATTACTTCAAACCTTACTGTCTGATTCCTACGACTTCTTTGCGGCCAGACGTCGTTGCTGTAGGCATGTCTTGTCTGAGGCCACTATCAGACATGAGCCTAACAAGCTCATTAAAGCCCCAGTCTGGAGCTGCTAGGGTCAATCAGAGCCTCAAGGTTCGATGGGCTTAGTCCCCAAGCACAAGTTCGAACCGGCCAGCAACCAATCTCGAGGTAGAAAGAGTCTGAGATCTTTCCATTCCTTCCAAACCGGCAGTCCCAACAGGTGGTTCAAACCATCCCGGTGGCACAAGGGAGTCAACCTTTCACTTCGAAGGGTCAACCCCAACAGCAATACGTGCTGGTTCCTCAGTTCCAAGTAGCAACTACCTCCTATGCTACTTCCCCAGCCCTTAGGCCCACCTTTGAAACTCAGGGTGCTTTCCAGGGTTACCAGCGCCCCAGAGGCGCTAGCTCGAGAGGAACTTTTCGCAACAGCTACTCTCGAGGCCGAGGAGGTAATCCGCAGCAAATCATTGGGAGTTCTCGGGTAGGGGTAGGACTTTACATCTTCCGGAACCGTTGAACGTTCAACATTTGGGCTTTCAGTATAATTTCCAAAGGTCTGGGGTGGAGTTGGATAGAATGGCCCCCTCCACCAACCAGTTTTCATCAACATCCAACGGAAGAGCTAGTCTTATATGAAAACGATTTATTGCAAAAGGAAGCAATAAAGAAGTAAATCGTTTGTAATTTCAGGATCACTTGTTCAGCGGGCCAAAGAGAGACTCAGAATAGCGAAGAGTAATCCTAGACCTGTCGCTTCTGAATTCTTACATTTAATGCGACAAGTTTCACATGCTGACCATCTCTCAGGTGCGGACCTTGCTTCTCTGTGGGGCCGTCACCTCCCCTATGGATCTTGCAGACGTTTGCTATCATGTTCCGAAAGCAAGGCATTTTCGTCCGTTTCTAGGCTTCAACTAGGCAAACTGCCTCACAGCAACTACAGAGTGATAATCTCTTACAACAGTTTTGGTTCCAAATCAACTTCGAGAAATCTCGTTTGGTCCCGAGGACAAGTTTCAATGGTTAGGATTCAATGGGTTCTATACTCCCACACTCTGTCTCCCAACAGCCAAGAGGAACGATATAGCAAAACACAATACGTTTTCTCAAAGACAAATTGTCTTCCAGAAGAAATCAAGAGAGAATCCTGGGTGCCCTCCAGTTTGCCTCAGTAACAGATATACTACTGAAGGCCAGACTGAAAGATATAAGCCGAGTATGGTGCTCCAGGAAAACGAGTAATATCGAGACAAAGGGCTCGACTCCAACCAATTCTGAAGAAAAGACTTCAACCATGGACAAAGGTCAAAATCTGGCAAATCCGTTTCCTTACAATATCCACCCCCAAGCTCGTCATTTACACAGACGCCTCCCTAACAGGCGGGGGGGGGGGGGATACTCTCAGTACACGAAAGTCCTGGGACTATGGTCGACAATATTCCGCCAACTTCATATCAATGTTTTAGAGGCCATGGCGGTATTTTTGACCTTAAGCAACCGGCTCCAGCCAAAAACCAACATATCAGGTTTCTTCTAGATAGATAGTGGCGGACGCACTTTCGAGGACAACTCCGCTGGAGTCGGAGTGGTCACTAGACCTAATGTCCTTCAGTTGGATTCTTTCTCAGGTTCCGGATCTCCAGATAGATCTGTTTGCAACAAAGTCCAACTACAACTAGAGTGCTACGTAGCTCCCAGCCCGGATCCTCGGGCTTACGCCACAGACGCACTATCATTAGTCTGGAACACTTGGGAGAGAATTTACCTATTCCCACCAATAAATCTGTCGATGAAAGTGTTAGACAAGCTCAGGACTTTCAAAGGCCAAGTTGCTCTAGTAGTCCCCATCTGGCCCAAGCACAACGGGTTTCCCCTTCTGGTGGAACTGGGTCTCCACCTCGACAGATCCCCAATCCAATACTAACACAAGCAGTACAACTCGCTGTGTGTTAGCTTCCTCAAATTCAGAATGCCCTACCTTTCTGGACTTTATGAAATTTGATCCTCAAATACGTTATCTTTAGAATCAGATAAGAGGGGATCCACCCTTCGACAGTATGATTCGGCTGTTATGAAACTTGCCAGTTTTTAAGGGACTCAAAGGTTGAGACGATGACTATGAATCTGACAGTAACCTTCTTCAGAATTTTATTTGAATCAGACTTAGCGACTTGTACTATTACCACAAATTAAGTCAGCCTTGAAGGTTTTACAATTGGCTTTAATATTGCCCTTACAGATTCATACTTCTCATCCATCCCGAGAACCTGCGCCAGATTGAAACCATCAACTCACCCTAGCTCAGTTTCCTGGTTTCTGAATGACGTACTTAAGTTGGCTTCAGACACTCTTAACGAGACTTGCCATTATATTCCATTGGTTAGGAAATCCTTGTTCTTAATGAACCTGACTTCTGGCGCCAGAATATCAGAACTTTCAGCCTTGTCTAGAGATCCAGGTCATATTGAATTTCTCTCGTCAGGGGAAGTACTCCTTTCCCCTGACAAAAGATTTTTAGCGAAAATGAGGACCCCCAGGACAGACGGTTCCCCTGGAAGATTGTCCCAATTCCGCAGGACCCATCTTTATGTCCAGTAAACACTCTGGAAGCCTACTTAAACATATCTCCCGTTCAGTCCTCGGGGCCCTTACCCATTAGAGAAGGTGAAGAACCATCATCCTGAAAGGACTCAGACAGAAGATTCTGCATTTCATTAACGGGCTACCTAGAATCATTCCCACATCACTCCCTCACGTCCATGATATATGAGCTGTAGCTACCTCAGTTAATTACTATGAACTTCACTGGACTTACTAAATATACAGG
Source organism: Palaemon carinicauda (assembly GCF_036898095.1). Classification (NCBI taxonomy): domain Eukaryota; kingdom Metazoa; phylum Arthropoda; class Malacostraca; order Decapoda; family Palaemonidae; genus Palaemon; species Palaemon carinicauda. Next base: position 71,636,794 of record NC_090744.1, on the reverse strand, counting down.
CCGGAAGTCTCCAACAGTATTTAAACGCCACTGCTTAAAACCTCTGGAAGCCTTATATTTGCTACAGTGGCAGCAGGGAATGTGATTCCTCCTGAACATAGTGAACCTTAATCAACTATGTCTTGCTATCCTCTTACCTGTTATTTTGGATTTTATTTTACTTCCTCAGGTATTGTTCCAAGATTTGGGACCATTTCTCTGGTACTATTTCACTGCGCGGCACAGGTCGGAGCCCGGAAAAGGGATTTTGACGAAGGAAAAATCTATTTCTGGGCGAGAGACCTGTGCCGCCCAGTGAACCCTCCCTTGACTTCCCTCCCAACATGGGCCCCAAACCTTGGGTGCTATGAGGAGTGACGTCACTGGCGTGGGTTGGGTTAGTGGTAGTAGTGTTGAACGGCACCTCGCTGTGGCGGGGATTTTGAAGAGGAGATATCTAAATAGTGCGAGACCTCTGGTTGTGAATTATCACGCCCCAGTATTTTATACCGACACCTTATATAGGTGAGCGAGCTGGGTTCAACCTGGCATTCCTATGCTTTTTTTCTCTGGTAATATATAGCAGTTATATTCCTTAGAAATAGTGATCTAGGAGTATTTCACTGGGCAGCACAGGTCTCTCGCCCAGAAATAGATTTTTCCTTCGTCAAAATCCCTTTATTGGAGTTGAGAAGAATATGACTGACTTAGAATCCAGGTTTCTTTTTATGGAACATGTTGCAGAACATAGGGGATCGGCTTTTATATATACTGATGGCTCCAAATCTGATTCTGGCGTTGGATTTGGAATACATAGTAATGATTTTAATTGTAGAGGTGCACTTCCTCTAACTTCTTCCATATTTACTACCAAACTGTATTGCATACTAACTAACTGCTATTGAGAAAATAGCGTTGGAAAAGGAGGGTAAATTTACAATATTTAGTGATGCAAGGAGTGTTCTTCAAGCTTTAGAAGTTTTTGATTCTAGTAACCCTCTAGTTTTGAAGATTTTAGAATGGATTTTTATTATTGGACAGAGAGGTATAACAGTTCGATTTTGTTGGGTTCCATCACATGTAGTTGTGTCTGGGAAATAGAAGGCAGATTTACTGGTAAAGAATGCGACATCCGAGTTGTTACCAAGGATGTATCCCATTCCCTGTAATGATTTCCTACCATACATCAAGAAATTGGTTTGTAATAAATGGCAACATCACTGGGATAGTCTAGATGGCAATAAAATGAGGGAAGTAACAAATATCATATCACCTTGGAGGTATAACATGATACCCCAAAAATGGGAGACGACTCTTTGTCGTCTCCGTATTGGTCATACACGGTTGACACACGAGTTTCTGCTGAAGGGCCAACACCAACCGTATTGCAAGGACTGTTTAGTACCTTTAACAGTTAGGCATTTGTTGACCGAATGATCTAATTTTACTAACTTAAGAAATAGATATCTGTTTGAGGCTCGAGGTGAGGATGGCAGGTTCATCCTTGCCAAGATTCTTGGACATGATGTGTCCTACTATGCGACCGAAATTTTTAGTTGTTCCGTAACCGAAATACAAACCACGCTATTTACATTGGGTTTACCTTTTAGCGCTGCTGAAATGGCGAGCCATTAGAATTTAACAAGGGTGTATTACCCCCGCGCTAGTTAGCGGGGGGGTAGGGGAGTGGTAGCTAGCTACCCCTCCCCCCCTCACACACAGATGAATGCTCACTTTCACTTTTGACTCGGACTGTGACAGACGTCTCTGTCTTGGTCCTCTCTTGGCAGCCATTGTTTGTTTTGTCTTTACTTAATCGCTTACTTTTCTTTTGTAAACATGTTTTCATGTTTGTATATATATTTGAGTATAGAAATCAGTAAGTTTCCTTTTCAGACTTGTGTGTGTAGTGTACAATATCTACGTGGTGTCCTCGGCAGTTTGGCCACCACGGCGTATTTTATGGGTGGCGATCGAGTTTGACTTCGGTCTTTCTCTCTCTCTCTCTCTTGAGGTCGTTCACCCTTTTACTACGTGTTACTACGCCCTTGTAGCTTCCTTTCCGTGTGGGGGGGTTGCTACGCCGTACGTTTGTCTCAATTAGTTTATAAATCTAATTGCAGTTTTTTTTTTTTTTTCAGCTTGTAGAACGATTCCTTTCGGGGTTTTCGTTCTTTCTTTAGTGTTCATTCATTTTTAAATTACATAATTACATAGTTACATAATTATAATTGTTATAATTCTGTTTTGGTTACAGCTCTCCTTCCGTGAGTGTAAGTGGTTGTGAGGGCACGTGCCTGTTGTGTAATTCTTGTTTCCTTTCCCTCGGAATTCCTCTTCGGAGCCTTCCCGGGGGAATGAATGTGTACTAATGATTTTTGTTTTATTTTTTTACAGTTACCGATCTAGTTCGTTTCTGTAATATGGCAACGGTGTGAGCTGTCTTGTTGAGGCCTGGGGATTCGGCTGTTGCTGCCTTCCCCCTTGTATTTTCGTCAGGGGCGTGTCTCCTTCTACTGGAAGTACTCCCGTGACGACGGACAGCTCTCCAGTTCATTTTAGAACTCTCAGGAGGCTTGCCTCCTTGGGCGGGTAACTTTCCTTCCGAGGGAAGTTTTTCCTGTCCAGGCTTGAGTTTTTCTCCTTTAGAGGGGTTCTTCTCTTACCTTTTTTTCGTGCGACTATGCTCTTGGTGCTGAGCGGTCACACCTGCAGTTTCGCTCAAGGGGCTGGGCAACTGCAGGAGCTCCTCTTCGGAGGATTGCTCCTTTTAGGTCACTGGCTGACCAGTCTCTTCTACGAAGTGTTTCTCTTTCGTTCGCGAGAGAGTACACTCATAGAGACTCCTCTTCGGAGGATTCTTCTGCTGCTGTTGCTGTTGGCCTCCCTCGCCGTAAGGCCCACCGTCCGCCTCGTCGTAAGGGCCTCTCATCTCCCTATAAGGGTGCTAAGAGGCGCCTTTTTGAATCTCCGTTTGCAGCCTACAACTCCTTTTTCTTGATCTTCCACCTTGGTGCAGATGGACAGCAGTCTGATCTCGTCTTCCGACGGGCAACGGTCTTCCCGACGGACAACGGTCTTCCGACGGACATCAGTCTCCCGGCGGACAGACAACGGTCTTCCGACGGACATCAGTCTCCCGACGGACAACGATCCCTTCGGGGCAAAGGGTTGCCTCCCACGGGGGTTCTTCCCTTGCGTGTCAGGGTTCCCCTGCGCACCCTTCTGCTGTGTTCTCTCCTGCTCCTGCTCAGTGTTAGCGCACAGGCGCTCTCCTGCTTATCAGCGCTCTCCTGTTCGTCAGCGCTCTCATGATGATCATCCCTGCTGTTCCTGTTGATTCCTGTTACGCGCACTGTGCGCCCACGTTCGCCCTCGCGATCTAGAACTTCGGTTCAGGTCTGGGTCAAGGACTCTTCTTCTATGAGCAGGCTTCCACGCGTTGCCTTCTGCTCGCCAGCGATCATCAGCTCGCCAGCGATCATCAGCTCGCCAGCGATCATCAGCTCGCCAGCGATCATCAGCTCGCCAGCGATCATCAGCTCGCCAGCGATCATCAGCTCGCCAGCGATCATCAGCTCGCCAGCGATCATCAGCTCGCCAGCGATCATCAGCTCGCCAGCGATCATCAGCTCGCCAGCGATCATCAGTTCGCCAGCGATCATCAGCTCGCCAGCGATCATCAGCTCGCCAGCGATCACCTGTCTCTCGGCGATCTCCGGATCGCATGCGTGTGTTACAGCCGGCACGCCAACGTTCTCCAACACATCTGAAGGAACATGGTTCGCCAGCTACTAGCTCACCTGCGCATGGTGCTCGCCATCGCGCGATCGCCCATCTGCGGATGCTGCTCGCCATCGCGCGATCGCCCACCTGCGGATGCTGCTCGCCATCGCGCGATCGCCCACCTGCGGATGCTGATCACCATCGCGCGATCGCCCACCTGCCCATGCTGCTTGCCATCGCGCGATCGCTCACCTTCGCATGCTGCTCGCCATCGCGTGATCGCTCACCTGCGCATGCTGCTCGCCAACGCGTCGACATGCCACAACGCGCCATCGCCAACCTGCACGTTAGTGTTCACCAGCTCACTACCGATCGCCTGTTGATCCATATCGCCAGCGGTCTTCCTCGCCCACGCGGCAGCGCGTTTCCTCGCCATCACGCTAACGCTTGCGTTCGCCGCCTCGGACTCGCTCTCATTCACCTGCCCACCCTCGCGACCGCTCGCCTGCGCGCCCGCGCGACCGCGCGCCCGCGCGACCGCTCGCCTGCGCGCCCGCGCGCCCGCGCGCCCCGCGCGCCCGCTCGCCTGCGCGCCCGCTCGCCTGCGCGCCCGCGCGACCGCTCGCCTGCGCGCCCGCGCGACCGCTCGCCTGCGCGACCGCTCGCCTGCGCGACCGCTCGCCTGCGCGACCGCTCGCCTGCGCGACCGCTCGCCTGCGCGACCGCTCGCCTGCGCGACCGCTCGCCTGCGCGACCGCTCGCCTGCGCGACCGCTCGCCTGCGCGACCGCTCGCCTGCGCGACCGCTCGCCTGCGCGACCGCTCGCCTGCGCGACCGCTCGCCTGCGCGCCCGCGCGACCGGTCGTCCGCGCGACCGTTCGTCCGCGCGCCCGCGCGACCGCTCGCCCGCGCGACCATTCGCCTGCACGCCCACGTGCCTGCACGTCTACGCCCATGCTCTCCAATGTTCGCCCGCGCGCGAACCGACGGTATTCTGTCGCGCGGACGGACGGCGTTCCGTCGCGCGGACGGACGGCGTTCCGTCGCGCGGACGGACGGCGTTCCGTCGCGCGGACGGACGGCGTTCCGTCGCGCGGACGGACGGCGTTCCGTCGCGCGGACGGACGGCGTTCCGTCGCGCGGACGGACGGCGTTCCGTCGCGCGGACGGACGGCGTTCCGTCGCGCGGACGGACGGCGTTCCGTCGCGCGAACCGGCGGCGTTCCGTCGCGCGAACCGGCGGCGTTCCGTCGCGCGAACCGGCGGCGTTCCGTCGCGCGAACCGGCGGCGTTCCGTCGCGCGAACCGACGGCGTTCCGTCGCGCGAACCGACGGCGTTCCGTCGCGCGAACCGACGGCGTTCCGTCGCGCGAACCGACGGCGTTCCGTCGCGCGAACCGACGGCGTTCCGTCGCGCGAACCGACGGCGTTCCGTCGCGCGAACCGACGGCGTTCCGTCGCGCGAACCGACGGCGTTCCGTCGCGCGAACCGACGGCGTTCCGTCGCGCGAACCGACGGCGTTCCGTCGCGCGAACCGACGGCGTTCCGTCGCGCGAACGTCGGCTTAATTCTTGCAGTATCCATTGCTCGTCTATGGGTTATCGCTCGCCGACCACCAGCTCTCGCCCTTCCTACCACGCTCGCCCTCCTTCTGCGCTCCTTCGCTCACCTTCGTTTGCGTTCCTGCGTGACCGCGCATAGGCGTTTCCACGTTCTCCCATGCGCAAATCTTTGAATTACCATCGCGCGAGCTCCAAGGCGATTGCGACCACGATTCCCATTAGGGTTTTCGCAGCATGGCCAGCCTGGCGAGTTCTTCTGGAGCGTATTTCCAGAACACGGCCTCACCCCGTAAACGCAGAGCATGGCACTTGCAAGAATAGGAAGAAACTTCAGGGAGGTCTGAGCAACACTCCTCTTTCCAGAACCTGGGTTAGCCCTTCCCCGTCATTCCCTGGAAGGATTTTTGGCGGGGGCGGCTTTCCGTTCGAGATTTCTCCATCGGACAAGGGGTGACTGCTTACCCCTTCCTCTGGGGACTTACCAGGTCCTTTCCCTCCTCGGTTACGGCCCGAGGTTTGGTTCAAGGAAGCTACAGGAAGATCATGGGTACTTTCCTCCTCTCGAGCTCAGGCACCTTGGCCTTTCGTCGTTAAGTATCTAACTTGCGGACAAGCTCGATGTTGTACCATCTGGACACGCTGACTGAGGTCTTCCTTCAGGTGTCTCATCTGTGGAGGTCGACGACCTCAGACACCCTTCCATCCTTGAGAAGAGTTTGTTTGTGCCCAAGGACAGAAACTTAGACAGCAGCTGTGCGGAGGAAATCGACTTCCGTTTTCACTCCTCCAAGGCGCTTTCTTCCAGACTCTGCAGGGCTCCAGCGCCCTTTTCTTTCAACCACGTCGGCCTAAGTTATCGGCTACGACAACTGGGACAAGGTGTCCAATTGCAGTTTCCTCCTGTCAGGAACAGATGGCACTGGAGGCTCCCCCTGGGGGGCATAGTCCTAAAAGGAGTGGCAGAGTTCATGAACTCTAGGATTGCAGGTTTCTCGCTGGGAGGATGCTTAAGGTTACTCATCCGGATGACAGCTTCCCGATGCCCATTCCCGCACAATCTCTGTGATCAGCCAAGGATATCGCGCCTGCCGTCTCTGTCAGCGAATTCAGTGTCTCTGAACCTCTATGCCATAGCGTCGGCAAGAGTTGCCCGGTTGGGCAGAATGATCCATACCTTAGGAGAAGGTCCTCCATAGGATCATCGACGGCTTCACCCCCAGCCTCTTCAGTCGATCTTTTCTTGTAGGGAAGGATCTGAGAGGGGAGTTCCGTAGTCGACCTCTCAGACCTGATCAAGTTTGTCGAACAAACTTCGGCCAGCGTAGAACAGCAGAATCGATCAGACTGGTAACGAGGCGACAGGACTCCTTAAACCCTGGTTCGGAAGGACGGGTACTTTCAGTTTCCATTCCATCCATCTTCCAGGGAGATCGTGGAATTCAGCCTAGACTGCAAGTATTCCTGCTTATGATGCAGTGTGGCTATCCCGCCGTGGCATAGCAGGTTTTTTTTCCCCAGAGAACTCTCCCTGCTTTCCTCATGGCCGCTCAGGTGCAGGCTTCCGCCTCCTCTGCTTTTTGGAGGGCTGGTCAACTCCGGTAGGCTCGGGTTCGACCTTCTTCAGCGCCGGGACAAGCTTCCGGATGCTTACCATGAGTGTGGGTTCATGGTACTTTGCTTGGAGCCTTCTCTTCTTCTGCCTCAACATGTGGAGTATCTGGCCATGATATTGAGTCAACAGCCTTACCACGTTGGAAACCCCGCTTCTCGTCCGTCCAGCGAGGTTAAGCAATGTCGGTTCTGGTCGGTACTTGGATGGGTGACCACCTGGGGACGCCAGATTCTGTTGCCACATCCTCCGAGCCTTCCTTTCAGTTGACTGTGGCAAGACTGAGGAGAGTCGCAGTACCTGTTCTCAGTCAAGCAGAGCTTTCAGCCCTACCTTGGAACGTTTCCTAGTTCTCCTTTCCTCATTGACCCGTCTATAGTCCGAACGGTCACCTCAGAATAAGTTCCATGTGGGGCGGTCCAAGTTCCGGTGGTTTCAGGCAACGTTTAACCGGACTTCCTGGCCCCTATGGGACCAGCGGAACTATTAGACCTGCAATGGGTGTTGACCTATGGAACCTCTTGATGGTAGTGGATATTCTCGTCCTTTCCCCACATTCTTGATGCTGTTCTCGGACTCGTCAAAGGAAAGGGGGGGGGGGGGGCATGTTCCGGTCCAGGCCTATGGTCAAGACCTGAAGGATATCTCTCCATCATTCAGGCAGGCATAGGGGCCGTAGTCTGGCCCCCCTACAGATCCTACAGCTCCTGCCGAGTCGCCCCGTGCGCGTCGACTTCATGATTCTGGCGTGTTCTAACCAGCAGCGGACGCTTTTTCACACCTTCATATCTTGCAGTAGAGATACCGGGTTGATTGAGATTATCTCAATACCACCATCGGCTCTCTCATTCCAGGCAGAGGAATGTTCTCTCCGACTGTCCGAGCAGAGCCTCGTAGAAAGAGTGTACCTGGGGGTCTTTGACCTTGAGTAACCAGCAAGTCCTGGTCTGGGGGACCTGATCGCGACAGCTTGGAACCTCAAGCTTCCGCTGTTCTTCCCCCCAGTTTCAGACCCCGAGACTCTGGCAAGATGCATTCCGGTGATGGTGGGACAACTTCGACGCCTGCGTCTTCCCTCCTTTTTGTCTGTGGACAATGGGTCTCAACAAGACCAGGTTGTCTGTCAACCTTTCAATGGGAGAGCTCCACTGGGACTATGCGCAGAACGGTTTCTGGACCCTCTGCTTCCCCTGACAGAACTCCCGGGAGAGCTTCTCCCACGGCGCAGACTACTCAAACAACCACACTGCGACATCTCTCCCGAACCGGGGCGTCGCTTCAGCTTCATGCCTGGAGACACTACGCCTCCTCCTCAAGAAGAGACAACCCACTACAGTCGCGGTACGGAGGTCGCGTCATCTGCGATAGTCATTCGCAGGGGTCTTCCAGGCAAATTGAAGAGTCTTCGGTGGTTGGTGCAGTGGGAGATATACCTCTTCCCTTGAGGCCTCTTCTTCAGCAATAACGATCTTATTGCCTTTTGGCGGGAGGAAACTTCTTTCCGCTCTCGACAATGAAGCCTGTCGCTCAGCCTTTCCCTGACCTTCAGGCTTAAAGGAATAACTTTTTCCTGCCCGCTGGATCTTTCCTCGCTCATGCGAAGCTACAATCGTCCCTGCCCTAGTCAGAGGAAGACCTCCAACTTGGAGCATGGCTCGGACTTTTAGTCCTTTAAGAGATCTTCTCAAGACCCTTTACGACAGTCCTCGGATTGTATTCCGCCTTGGGTCTCCTGCTCACTCTGGCCACGGCCAGTGTGTAAGCAATCTTCTTGGTCTCGTACGACTCCGCCCTTTCTAAGGAAGAGGGGAAGGCAACATTCAGGTTCGCTCCTGAGTTGTTGGCTAGACTCAGAATCTGGGGGTCCCGGCCCTTCGGTCCAATTCCTTCAAGATTTCGAGTCTCCATTCTGTATCTGATGTCCCAAGACCTTCTCTTTCTTGCCAGTAAAGGAATCGAGAGGTTAGCTTTGGGAACAGCTGCAGTTTGTCCTCAGTTGCAGCCGATTTGGGAGCACAAGGAGGACACGGGGGAGAGTCACCAGTATACCTCTTCAGCCCGGACTCAAGGACATTCATCTCGACCTGTCTCCAGACCCTCCCCCGTCACGTCGCCCTACAGCACGATGTTGGATACATCGCAATGTCCCTCGCCTTCGAGTAATACTACTCTGTGACGCAGGTGCTACAAGCTGGAGTCTGGAAGCGTCTAATGACCTTCGCAGCCCGCTTCCTGCAGGGCGTGACCCACAGGAGTCTCGATACGTTTTCTATCGCTCTGTGGTGGCTACACAACAGCTGGTCTAACCTCAGGCTCCTTTTTGGACAGGTAGCAGAAAGTTGAGGGCATTGTTATCAGGTTTTAGTCTGCATGAACGAAAGAAGTATGTCTGGCCCTTAATTTTTTCTTCATCATCCCTTCTACGGGGAAGCAGCATCCTGGTCTCTGCATAGCTGACCTCGAACCTCTGCAGGTAAACCATGCTTCCTTGTGTTCCGAGTATTGAGTCAATACTGTCGCGTCCCCCATACCCTGACAAGGTGGTATTGGAAACGTCCTAACCCAGAGTTCCTTCTGGAACTCCAGGTCAACTGCCTAGGACGGGTCACACTTCTTCCTTCACACACAAGCTTATGTAGGCCACACGGTTCCTTGCGGAGCAAGGAACTTGTGAGGTGCAGGGACTCCTTTTCTCGAGTGCGACTCACTCGGATTCTGAGTCCCCGGGTAAAGCCAAAGCCAGTATGGCTGGGAACTTTCCACCCTACCTAATGGGTAAGTCACCCAATGTAAATAGCGTGGTTTGTATTTCGGTTACGGAACAAATGACAAATTCGAAGATAATTTGTATTTTTCCTAACCATACAAACCTTAGCTATTTACACATATTTGCTCGCCAGCCCTGTCCCCCAAGACAAGTCCTACCTCTAAGTGAAAGTGAGCATTCATCTGTGTGTGAGGGGGGGGGGGAGGGGAGGGGTAGCTAGCTACCACTCCCCTACCCCCCCGCTAACTAGCGCGGGGATAATACACCCTCGTTAAATTCTAATGGCTCGCCATTTCAGCTGCGCTAAAAGGTAAACCCAATGTAAATAGCTAAGGTTTGTATGGTTAGGAAAAATACAAATTATCTTCGAATTTGTCATATTTATTTCAGAAGCAGGTCTTCTGAAAACTATTAGTTCTTAACTTTTATGGTTTTAATTGAATTCTCTCATCTTTCATATATAATAAATGCTATTGGCGTCAATGACCTTAGATGTCAAGATGCCAGAAAACTTTCAATCAATCAATCAATCAATCAATCCGGTCCAAGCTACGCAGAGGATACGCAAACTGATACAAGAAGGCCCACTGAATGACATAGATCTTCAGCAGTTCTCCCTTTCCACAGGTGGCACTGTTGAAACGGTCCTTCCTCCCTGCATCCCGCCCCTCTTAACGAGAGAATGCCTTGTCGAAGTCATCGTGCTCCAATAGGAAATATTTTTTTTGTGTTGAAGCATTGTGATGGGTAAGAGGGCTCTCGAACTTAGGGAAATTGCTCACCCAGTTTGAATCTAAATTTCTCTCTTTTTCATCTTTTTCTTCCTCTGAATATTACTTGGACCTTCTCCTAATTTTATAAACTTTCTTGTGTTGCTGCCCCAGCTCTATGAGTAAAATTTCTCTTCTTATATGTGTATTTTTGGGTTCGGCCATGTCTTCCTGATGGAAGGTTCCTTTAGGTAGCTTTCTAAGGGATATTTGCTACAGTGATACTCCCTGAGAATTAACCATAGGTCTCCAGAATTTTAACTCCTGGCGCGAGTATCCTTAATATATCTTTAAGGATATCGCATAAAATCAGGGGACATATTTTTTGATACGACACATAGCAATCTTCACCCCGAATAGATTTAACTCTTTGAGGGGGAAGGGTGGCGAACGAAAGGGGAGTCGTTATCAAGGTACCCGGTGGACCCCCTCCTCATACTCATATGGCCCATCATTCCTTTAAACTGTAGCATTTAAGCTAAGTGCGCTCCCATGTTTCTCTCGGTGTTTGTTACTGTTTTTCAGAATATTATCATGCAATCTCCAGCATCTTCATCCTCTGGAAAGTTGAGTATTTGATCTTTCCTGTCTATAATTTATAGCTCCCTTCTCACAGTTGAATTTGTATAATTTAAGTGTGTTAAGTGGAGCACTGCCAACTCTGGAGGTGGTCATTTTGAGACCGCTGTCGCACACCATAAAACGGATTTTGAGCAAAGCGAAAAATCTATTTTTGGGTGAGATAGCCATGTCGTCCTGATGGAAGTTCCTTTAGGGTAGCTTCCTTGGGTATATTTGACTACGGTGATATTCCCAGAGAATTTTACCTTAAGGTATCCAGAATTCTAACTCCTGGAGCGAATATCCCTAAATAAATCTAAATGGGATATCGCATAATATCAGAGGACGTATTCTAGACACGCCACATAGCTATCTTCACCCCGAACAGAGTTAACACTTCGAGGGGTCAAAGTGGCAAGAAAACGAAAAGCGAGAATGAAAGGAGAGCCGTTAATAAGGTACCTCTCCTATCCCGTTTCGAGTGTGTACATAATGCCGCCGACGGCGCCATCTCTATTCCTTATCGTGTAGCTCTACTACTCGGTGTTTCCCTTGTGATTCTCTCGTAATCTTGGATTTATTTCAACATTATGATGCTTTCTCCAGCCTCTTCTGCCTCTGGAAAGTTGAGTATTATCTTTATTATGTATAAATGTAAGCTCTTGGTGTTTCGAATTAAATCAAAAGTGATATTAACGTAAACAAGAGCTGTTGCCTACCGGAGACGTCCTGGACGCTGTCGCTCGCTATGCATGAGACATTTAGTTAGCCAGTTAGTATATTCAGTTTCGGCGATTAAGGTAACCGATCCTGGCCTACACTAGGCTTCGTAGCCTAGGCGTTTAGCTCTAATACTTTCATGCATGATATATGGATTTCCGAGTGTTTTAAATTTATTGAAGCTATAGGCATATTTATACATACAGTGGTACCTCTACATACGAATTTAATTCGTTCCACAACCAACTTCGGATGTAGAAAATGTTCGGATGTAGAAACAAATTTTCCCATAAGAATACATGGTAATTCATTTAATTTGTTCCTCAGCCTAAAAACCCATAATAAATCCTTAATAAATGGCTACACATAATTACACATAACAATAACATAACTGCATAAGATGAAAGAAGCATGTAAAAGAGATAATTATAAAGAAATAATAAATAAAAAATGTGTTTTATTGCCACTTTACCTTAGAGACAGGCCAACGCAGGTGTAGGATTTGCTACGCCAAGAAGAGACGGACCATCGGCGAGAAGGTAGACATGGTGTTAACATGTTTTTAAATAAATACTCTCTCTCTCTCTCTCTCTCTCTCTCTCTCTCTCTCTCTCTTGTTCTTCTTCACTGTTAGTGTTAGAGACGTCTATTAATTTTTTCTGAGAGAGAGAGAGAGAGAGAGATTAAACAAAAATGAGAGATTAAACAAAAATGTGTTGTGAACATATGATTTTTAACAGCGTTAACGAGTTGAAAGACAGTTAAATGTAACTAAAAAAAATAATATCAGCAAATCTGAATTCCTTTACTAACTAAAACAAATATTGATACAAACACACTCGTGTGCGTATGCGCAAACACACATACTCGTGTGCGTATGCGCAAACACACACACGCACGAGGAGACATGATCGGCGAGGAGGTAGAGATGGTGACTGCGATAACATACCGTAACTTACACTACGGAAATTTTAATCTAACTTAGCTTATTTATTTTTTTTTTCATTTTTATATTTCATATTTTTTACATTTTTTTTCTTTTATTTTTTTATTTTCATCACTTTCAGTGACGAGTTACGGTATGTTATCGCAGTCACCATCTCTACCTCCTCCCCGACTGTCTCTCTTATTGCGTCGCAATTCTTGCACCTGTGTGTGTGTTTGTGCATACGCACACGAGTGTGTTTGTATCAATATTTGTTTTAGTTAATAAAGGAATTCAGATTAGCTGTTATTACTTTCTTAGTTACATTTAATTGTTTTTTCTACTCGTTGACACTGTTAAAAATCATATGTACTCTAAACACATTTTTGTTTAATCTCTCTCTCTCTCTCGGAAAAAAAATAATAGACGTATCTAACACTATAACAGCGAAGAAGAACGAGAGAGAGAGAAAGAGAAAGATGCAGTCATACTGTATTAGAATGGTGTAAGGCTGCTGATGGCTACTACTGAACTACAAATGTAATGGATGTGCATCTTTTCCATGAATCTTTTGTATGTATACGTACGTAGTACTGCATCCAATAATATTCTTTGTTGCAAAAATCCCATCTCGAATAATCATACGAGAGAGAGAGAGAGAGAGAGAGAGAGAGAGAGAGAGAGAGAGAGAGAGAGACATAGAATGAGAAATGAAACAAAAACAGTGATGAGAGAGAGAGAGAGAGAGAGAGAGAGAGAGAGAGAGAGAGAGAGAGAGAGAGAGAGAGAGAGAGAGAGAGATATCCAATAAAACACACAATAGGACAAGAAACAAAAACAGTGATGAGAGAGAGAGAGAGAGAGAGAGAGAGAGAGAGAGAGAGAGAGAGAGAGAGAGAGAGAGAGAGAGAGAGAGATATTTTATTTAAAGAACATGTTAATGCTATGTTTAGAGAGAAACAGAAAAAGAGAGAAGTCTAATTTAAAAGAGCTTGTTAATGCTATCATGGTTTTCTTTGCTTCACTTTTTTCTTTCTTTCTGTTCATCACGCTGGCCCTTCTCACAAATGATCGTTGCCAACAATCTCTTTTTCCTTTATCCCTATCAACAAAAGGCGTTCTATCTCTTCCAGGGTATTGCTAAGATGTCTTGTAATAATAGTGATCCCCTTCGATGGTTATTTGCTTTAATGGCTGCCTTCAGCTTGATGATCCTCGAGATCATAGGCCTATTCCGGCCATATTGTTTAGCCATACAGTATCACTCACATGCACACTGCTCTCATGTTTTTCTATAATTTCTTGCTTCAATTCTAATAAAAGAATTGCCTTCTTCCTGTACTGAAACTTAGCTTCTTAGGCACCATGATTATAGGTAAAATCAAAAAGGAAATGTGAGAAAAGGAAGAAAATAAGCACTGTTAATAACAGACCAAACAGAGGACAACCACACAATACACACAAGAATAGAGAACTGAGCATTCGACACTCAATGGCGTAATGTTTACTTCGTGTGTCGAAATAAAATTCGGGTGTAGAGTAAAAAATTTGCTCGAATTCTACTTCGGATGTTGGAAAATTCGGATGTAGATACGTTCGTGTGTAGAGGTTCTACTGTATAAGATATTGTTGAATAATTATCTTCCAAGATTGTATACGAGAGAGTTTTGGTGATGTAGGTAATCGATTCTCACCGCGCCTAGCTGTCCCTGTCATCCCTCCTAGGGAGAGTGATTTACATCCTATCTTTATTAATTTTCAATATTAGAGAGGATATACCTCTTTTTAAATATTAAACTTAGCCGGTGAATATATAAATAGCTGACGTCTCCGTCGGTCGACAGATTCCAAAAACTCGCGAGCGATCGCCATGAAGGATGCCGGGTGTGCCCACCAGCGCCGACTATCGGCCAGATACCGCATATACTTCTCAACCAAACCAGTTTTTCTCTGTCGGTGTTAAAGACAACACTGATTCCGCTCGCGCTTGACCTCGAGTTTTCTACCGATTGGTGAAGTACTTGGTTTTGGTCTTATTGCTTTCGCCGTGTTGGATTATTCTATACTATCTTCAAAAGAAATGCTTTTGAAAGGAGAGGAAAAGTTTTTGCCCTTGCTTTTTTAATCTCGCTCTGGTTTTTCCATAGAGAAAAGATGGCCGACCCTTCCCTCAGTGTACGGAAGTGTGTTAAAGGCTTTTAGTAATTATTTTATCACTTTATAAATTATTGTTGATATTTATAGATTTACCTCTATATATTTTATATCTCACCCGCCTTTATTAGGCCTCTTCGATTAGCTTTCCATTTATACTAAACATCGAAATAAATTTTATGTTTTTGTTTATATGCGGCCTTTACCTATTCTTTGTAGGTGGTCCTAACTTGGAAAACGAAGTTAAACAACGTTGAGCCCATTCAACTTTTATTTTTGTTTAGATTAAAACAGTTGCTCTGTAAGAGTGATGAGATAAATATTTTTAGAAAATATTTTAAGAAATTTATTCTTTGAATAGTCTTCGTGCTGTTTTTCAAAGATGAACTAACGTTTGGTTTATTTATGCTACGCAGTTTGCGCTCTATCGTTACGATAGAGAAAGAGAGAATCACGGTTTCACTTTGCAGAAAGAGTAAATCGATTTTGACGTTTTGTTCATTCTTCTTTCAAACTGAAGTTTTTTAGATACTAATTTAAAGGAACATGTTAATTTTCAATTTCTGAGTCCTTTCAGTTTTTTCCTTTAGTCAAATAACCTGTTATTGATGAAGGGTGAGTGGGCCATTCTCTTGTGAGTGACAAGAGAGAGGGAGAGAGAGAGATAGAGAGAAAGAGAAAGAGAGAACGATCCGATCTTTATTCTCGTTCCAAGTCTCTGTACAAGGAGTTTGGGAGCGAGTAACGTTATTCTCGCTTCAGTTTTTTACTCTCGTCCCAAGTCTCTGTACGGGGAGAGAGGATAAAACGTTTTAGTTTTTATTCTCGTCCCAAGGCACTGTACGGTGAGAGATTGAAAACGTAGTCCTTAGTGAACTAGTGTTTAGTCTCATCCCCAGTTACTGATCTTTTTAACTTTATATATTTCCGTTTTATTCGATATATATATATATATATATATATATATATGTTTATTGATTTTTGCATGTGTGTTTCATTTTGTACTAATGTGCTTACATTATACCACTCATTTCGCAATTCTAACCTTTTGATTTAAGGGAGAATTGCGTGCTTTAGGTAGAAATCAGTTTTATTCATGTCTAATGTGAAATTATTAAAAAATGTGATATCAGTGAAGTAAGTGCAAAAAACATGTTCTGTGTTGCAGAGGGTTTGTTTGTTCGTGCTTGTCACTTGCCTAGTCCGAGACCTCTTTCAGGCTCCCCTGCACCAGGGAGAAGGAATGTCGTAGGACCTAAGGGAGTGAGGAGTGTAAACCAACGAACAGACGTTCCCTCAAAGGTATCAGACGTTGCTCGTCAAGCACGTCCTTGCCATAAGACAGGAGAGACGAAGTTTCTCCTCGTCTTCCGATGATTCGTCTCTTTAAATGCCTGGGCGTAAAGTTTCGAGACGTTTGAAACGTTTATTAGTTCCTTCAGAACAAGTTCAACGTCTTAGCTGTAGTCATCATAAGAGTCCCGTTCATAGCGATGACGTTCATGTACAGACATTTCTGCCACTGACTCGACGTGACGTTGAGCGGTAGACACCGTAGACACAACGTGACGTTGAGTGTCAGTCACCGTAGTCACGATATAGCATCGATCAGCAGTCACCGCTGTTACTACGTGACGTTTGAACGTCAGCCACCGCAGTCACAGGTTGATCCGAAGTGAAGTGTTTTGCAAGATAGGCTGTTAAAGCTTTCTTCTTTAATAGAAGCTTTCGATCCTGTTCCTGTGCGAAAGGATCCTTTGCTTTTTGTACGTCACGGTTCTGGGATTTGTGATTCGGGTCTTCAACCTTCTAGACGAGCTTTGTTACGCCACGCTGACGTTATCCCTAGTGACAGCTTTGCTGTTTAACGAGATGCGGAGCATAAATCTCGATGTAACTTTGATCGGTTTGAACGTCAGCCACCGCAGTCACAGCGTGACGTTGAGCTGCAGACACGACGTGACGTTGAGTGGTAGACACCGTAGACATGACGTAACGTCGAGGGTCAGTCATCGTAGTCACGATATAGCATCGAACAGCAGTCACCGCTGTTACTACGAGACGTTTGAACGTCAGTTACTTCTGTCACGACGTGTACAGTAGTAGAATAACATTCTCTGCAGTCACAACGTGACATCGACCCTCCAACTTGAACTTCTGTTCATATACAAGGTGTCAGGTTTTTCCTTCACGTCATTCTGAATATAAATCTCCTTCTCGCAAGACTTTAGATTTATCAGATGATGTGCCTTCTGAAGAAGTTGATGACCCCCTTTGAACTAATGTACCTTTGGGGAGTCATTCAGAAGAGGAGTAACCTAGGGTGGTCCAACAATCCCTTGTTTTTTAATTATGAATTTCTTTAGTGAAATTTTGTCCTACTCGTTTTGTAACGGCTGCTCCGCCGTCTGAGTTTAATCTTGGCATGACTTTCTTCGACTCCTACATTTACGAAGTCAGTTCTCTCTTGTTCTTCCAAGAGGGCCATGCTCTTACTGGGAGACTGGTTGGAACCCAGGAGAAGTTTAGGAAAGTCTGCTTTTGCTTTTCCTCCTTCTTAATTAGCTTCTCGCTCGGGCGTCTGGTGGGACACAGGAGAAGCTCGAGGAGAAGTTCTCGGCTTGGGAGTACCTGCCTCTGCCCAGGGAGACTTCTTAAGCCTAGTGGACTCTCCTCGTCGTCTAGCCATGAGACGCTCCATGATTTTATGGTCTGCTTCAGAGCTAGACCATCTCCTGTTAGGAGTTTTTTCGAGCGTTTGAAGTTTTTTGATTTGTTGGATTGGTCACTGGGAGCCTTAAGTAAGAAGGTCTCTCCAGTTGTCAATGTATTGCTGTACAATTATGTCATGCATGAACAAGGCTATCAGGGATGGCTCCAATGATCTGGCAGCCACGTTCACTGCAGGAACAAGGCTATCATGGATGGCTCCAATGATCTGGCAACCACGTTCACTGCAGGAGTACTTAAGATGTAAGTGCGCTCAATGTGTTCATTGTCAAGACAAAGTTCACGATGAAGACTACCAAATCTGTCTTTGCAGCAGTAAGGGAAGGCGACTGGATGGTCTCTCTCGACCTTCAGGATGCATACTTCTACATCCCGATTCATCCAAACTTTCAACAACATCTGAGGTTTGTGGACGGGAAAGTAATGTACCAATTTCGAGCACTGTGCTTCGGCCTCATTCCTGCTCCTCTTGTTTTTACAAGGCCCTTGCAAAATGTAGCAAGCTTTCTACATTTTTTGAGGATTCAGAGCCTTCCTTTATTTTGACGACTGGCTAATCAGGGCGTCGTCATTAAATCGCTGTCTGGAGAGTCTCTAATGGACATTAGACCTAACCAAGGAGCTAGGTCTCATAGTGAACGTAGAGAAGTCGTAACTTACAGTACTCCATCCCAGACTATTCTTTATTTGGGAATGGAGATACAGTGTCGGATTTTTCGGGCCTTTTCGTCTCCCACAAGAATGGAACAAGCTCTGTTAAAAGTCCTTCACTTGCAAGAGAGAAAACAGTTGCTTTGTAAGAGTTTGAACAAGCCTCGTGGGAACTCTTTCATCACTGGAGTAGTTTATCTCTCTGGGGAGACTCAACCTTTGCCCTCTCCAATTTCACCTAAACCATTGGAACAAGGAGAAGGGCTTAGAGAGTATCTCTTTCCCAATCTCCAACTCAGTCTAGACATGTCTGTCTTGGTGGGACAGCAACATCAGACTTCGAGAAGGTCTTTCTCTTGCGATCAAGAACCCAAACCATGTGTTGTATTCAGATGCATCGGATTTGGGTTAGGGAGCTCCACTGGACAGTCTGGAATGCTCGGGTCTTTGGTCCACGGATCAGAAGGAACTCCATTTAAGGCAAGTAACATCTCTCCTTTGGCGAGATTTGTGCAAGGAAAAATGAATGTCTTGGCGGACTGCCTCAGCAGAAGAGGACAAGTCATCTCCATGGAGTGGACGTTGCATAAAACTGTGTGCGAGAAGCTATGGATGACATGGGGTCAACCCACCATAGATCTTTTTGCGACTTCACTGACAAAGAGGCTCTCGACTTACTGCTTTCCAGTTCCAGATCCAGAGGCAGCCCACATAGACGCTTTCCTGCTGGACTGGTCTCACCTGGACGTTTATGCCTTTCCACCTTTCAAGATCCTAAACAAGGTGCTGCAGAAGTTCACCTCTCACGAAGGGACCAGGTTGACGTTGGTTGCTCCACTCTGGCCCGCGAGAGAGTGGTTCACAGAGGTACTTCTATGGCTGGTAGACGTTCCAAGAAGTCTGCCGTTACGGATGGATCTCTTGCGACAGCCTCACGTAAAGAGATTTCATCAAAGCCTCCCCACGCTTCGTCTAACTGCCTTCAGACTATCGAAAGACTCTCTTGAGCTAGAGGGTTTTCGAAGGAGGCAGCTAGAGCGATTGCGAGGGCTAGAAGATCCTCTACCATCAGGATCTATCAGTCGAAATGGGAGGTATATAGAGACTGGTGCAAGTCCTCCTCTATTTCCTCTTCCAAGTGCCTCTGTAGCGCAGATTGCGGATTTTCTGCTTTATCTGAGAAACGGTCGCTCCCTCTCTGCATCCACCATTAAAGGCTACAGAAGCATGTTAGCTTCTGTTTTCAGGCATAAGGGTTTGGATCTTTCTAATAACAAAGATCTCCAAGACCTGCTTAAGTCTTTCGAGACTTCCAAGGAGCGTCATATTTCGACTCCTGCTTGGAACTTGGACGTGGTCCTACAGTTCCTTATGTCAGACAGGTTTGAACCATTAAATTCAGCCTCCTGGAAGGATCTTACCCTCAAGACACTTTTTTTGGTGAGCTTGGCTTCGGCTAAAAGGGTTAGTGAGATACATGGTTTTAGCAAGAACATCGGCTTCTCCGCTAATAAAGCAGTATGCGCTCTTCAACTTGGTTTTTTGGCCAAGAATGAACTTCCGTCTCGTCCTTGGCCTAAATCATTTGAAATCCCCAGTCTTTCTGAGATTGGGGAATGAAGTTGAAAGAGTGCTGTGCCCCGTTAGAGCTCTTAAATTTTGTTTATCCAGAACTAAACCGCGACGAGGTTTGTTCAGAGGCTTTATGGTGCTCCGTTAAAAAGCCCTCTTTGCCCATGTCTAAGAATGCGTGGTCTTATTTTATTAGACTTTTGATTCGGGAGGCACACTCTCATTTAAGTGAGAAGGATCATAATTTACTTAAAGTCAAGGCTCATGAAGTTAGAGCGATAGCAACTTCTGTAGCGTTTAAGCAAAATAGATCCATTAAAAGTATTATGGACGCGACCTTTTGGAGAGGCAAGTCGGTTTTCGCTTCATATTACTTGAAAGATGTCCAGACTCTTTATGAGGACTGCTACACACTGGGACCATTCATAGCAGCGAGTGCAGTAGTGGGTGAAGGCTCTACCACTACATTCCCTTAATCCCAATATCCTTTTAATCTACTCTTGAAATTTTTAATCTTATTTTGGGTTGTACGGGAGACTAAGAAGTCTTTCGCAATCTTTTTGATTTGGCGGGTGGTCAAAATATTGTTTCTTGAGAGCGCCCAGATTAAGAGTATTGATGAGGTCCTGTTATAGGGGTGTTCACCCTGGATATAGCAGCTCCTGGGAGTCTTTCAGCATCCTAAGAGGATCGCTGGGCTTCGTGAGGATAGCGGACTAATGAGGCAGAGTAATTATCAGAGTCAGCTTCCTTACCAGGTACCTATACTTAAGTTTGTTTTTTGAATAGTTGTCAAAAACTCTTGAGCATATACGCCTCTATTGTTTTAATACTGGTCTCTACCCACCACCATGGGTGTGAATCAGCTATTTATATATTCACCGGCTAAGTTTAATATTTAAAAATGATATTTTCCTTATAAAATAAATTTTTGAATATACTTACCCGGTGAATATATAATATTAAAGGCCCTCCCTTCCTCCCCGATAGAGACCCTACGAACTGAGAAAAACTGGTTTGGTTGAGAAGTATATGCGGTATCTGGCCGATAGTCGGCGCTGGTGGGCACACCCGACATCCTTCATGGCGATCGCTCGCGAGTTTTTGGAATCTGTCGACCGACGGAGACGTCAGCTATTTATATATTCACCGGGTAAGTATATTCAAAAATTTATTTTATAAGGAAAATATCATATTCCTTATATACGTTTATTGAGTAAACCATTTGATGTTACCCTGTCTTTAATTGTTTTCCTCTCAGGTAATTTTCAAGTTTAGGACCATTTCTCTTGTACTATTTCACTGGGCGGCACAGGTGGAGCCCAGAAAAGGGATTTTGACGAAGGAAAAATCTATTTCTGGGCGAGAGACCTGTGCCGCCCAGTGAACCCACCCTCGAAATCCCTCCCTGCTTGGGCCCCAAACTTGGGGTGCTATAGGGAGTGAGTTCACTAGCGTGGGTTGGGTTGGTAGTAGTAGCTTACGCAGCATAGATGTTGAACGGCACCTCGCTGTTTCAGGGATATTGAAGAGGAAATCTCTAATTGGTGCGAGGCCTCTGGTTATGATTTATCTCGTCCCAGTTATATACCGACACCTTATATAGGTGAGCGAGCCGGGTTCAACCTGGCATTCCTATGCAATTTTTCTCTGGTAATATATAGCAGTTATATACCTTAGAAATGGTGATAAAAGGAGCATTTCACTGGGCGTCACAGGTGGAGCCCAGAAAACCGATTTTGATCAAAGCGAAAAATCTATTTTTGGGTGATATGGCCATGTCGTCCTGATGGACCCTCCCTTTTTTCAAAATGAGTAAAACAACTATGTAATGAAAGACCCCACCCGAAACTACTCTATCTGCGGCTATTCTTGCTTAAATGTAACAAGGAATAATGCGCCGTAGTAGTACAGGGAAGGGATCCGCCTGGTACCTTGATAATGGCTCCACTTCATTTCACCACTCTTCCCCCTCAAAGAGTATAATCTATTCGGGATGAAGATTGCCATGTGTCGTATAAAAAAATACGTCCCTTGATATTATGCGATATCCTTAAAGTTATATTAAGGATACTCGCGCCAGGTGTTAGAATTCTGGAGACCTATGGTTAATTCTCTAGGAGTATCACTGTAGTTAAATATCCCCTAGAAAGCTACCTAAAGGAACCTTCCATCAGGACGACATGCCATATCACCCAAAAATAGATTTTTCGCTTTGCTCAAAATCCGTTTTATGGTTTAAATTGAATATTCTTTTATTTTTTAGTGACAATAAACGATATCGGCGTCAATGACCTTAGATGTCAGGATGCCAGAAAAGGGATTTTGACGAACGAAAAATCTATTTCTGGGGAGAGACCTGTGATGCCCGGTGAAAAGGGTCCTTCTTTACACTTTTCTAATATAAATCTTCCAAATATACTAGAGAAAGATAAAAGCATGGAATGTAGAGGTTACAACCCTCGCGCGATCACCTTGTGGGTGTCGTGTATTCAACAAGGGCGTGTGAAAACCACTATTCACAGGCTGTCTTCCATTTAGATAATCCCTTCATCAAAGGGGAGGGCCGTGACAGGCCCTAGAGAATACAGTAGGACTACCCCACCGACACCTACTACTCGCGCTCTCCAGGTCATCCTTCTGCAAGAACATATGGCTTGGCAAGGAAAGGGTGGGTCCGTACAAAAAATAACCGGGAAGGGTTTCACCGGGCGTCACAGGTCTCTCCCCAGAAATAGATTTTTCCTTCGTCAAAATCCCTTTTCTGGGTCGATCTGTGACAGCCGGTGAAAATGTACCAGAGAATGCCTTCCAAGCCCAATAAAGTAATAACATAATGCGGAGAATACAATCACCATGTACAACAATAATATAATATAATAATGTAAGAAACGTCCAATTACCAACTAGCCAAATGACATAGGGAGCGTAAGGCTAAATAACTAAGACGACAAGGAATCAACTGAGTGTCGAATCGCAAAAGGCATCAAACCTTACATGTCTAAGCATATCTAAACCTTAAAGGAACGGTAACTACAATAACAGTTAAACCATAGGAATTCAACATGACAAATATCATAGGGCTAACGAACTACCCAGGAGAGTGGCGACGTGATGTGAGTGGCGGGTAGGAGGGAGAAGAGAAGAGATGGAAGAAAGGAAGAAGCAGAGATTAATGGAGAGGGAAAAGGCTCCCCGCTGCCATCGTTGGGTATTTAAGGGCCTGTAAGATCTATAGATAGTGGCGTTTGACAACCATAGGGGATTTCCAACCCGTATATTTTTTAAAAATCATCAAAGTCCTTGTTCTGGAAGTAATTGATGTAGGTATCTACTGTCCGTATATCATGAGCCTGGGGAAATGATTCCGGATTAGTATGTTTAAAGAAGTAGAGGATTTGTTGCCTGATACCGTGAATGGAAATAGTACCTCCTTGTTCCCCGATAACCAAGGGGCCAGACGAGCGGGTGGCAGTTCTATCTAAAAAAGGCCTTGAGAGTAGTGACTGAACACAGAGAAAAGATCCTGGGGAAGAGAGAAAATCTTCCAAGGGGACCACCTATTTTGCGGATCCTCATTTCTTAGCTAGGAAAGCATTGTCTGGAGAAAGGAGTTCTTCGGCTGAAGGGAGGAAATCTATGTTTTCCGGGTTCGTGAGAGAGCTGCTAGTTCTGATATTCCATCACCTGAGGCCAAAGCCGTTAGAAATAAAGTCTTCCTAAGAAGAGTGATAAGAGCAGGATTCATTGTCCGTTCATAGACCAGAGTCCTTTTGTGGCCGAACCGAAGGTCGAAGCCTAGCACATGTTTTTGGAATAGATGAGAAATAGGAATCAGCTAGGTTAATGTTAAACCCAACAAGGAAGATCTTCTTCAAAGCTGACTTGATGGTGGTTAAAGTGCTAACTGTTAGGCCTTTGCCAAATAAGAACCTCAAGAAAGAGATGTCTATATTCGGAGACATACGAGTATGGTCTGAACTCTTAGGGAATCTGCTAGTTGTTAACGGCCGAATCATATTGGCGAATTGTCGAGTCCCTTTTGTCTGATTCGATGGAGAGATCGATTTCCGGTTCAATGTTCGCGTCTCTACGAGCTGCAAACTTCCTGTAGTCCACAATGTCAGAGTTTTGGCTATCCTTGAGCAATCTGACACAGTGAGTTTGGATTACTTGAGTCAGTTTGGGGAACGGAATCCGGAAGGGACGGAGTTTCAACTCGAGGAGGAGAGGAAACCAACTGTTCTTGGCCAGTGAGGTGGTACTAAAGCCACTGCCCCCCGGAAGGAGCGTAGTTTGTGTAAAAGTCTCATTAGAAGATTCACTGGGGGAAATAGGTAAACCTTCTAATGGTTCCTGAGTATCCACCGGAATTAAATTATATCTAGAGACCATTCTGACTCCAGTGGTTTCGTCCTGGCTAGTGAGTCCGCTCTCACATTCTGGACTCCCGCAAGGTGAGTTACTGACAGGATCCAGTTCTTTTCTGTTGGCCAGGCGAAGATAGTGACCAGGATCCTATTCAGGTTGGGTGACTTGGATCCTCCCCTGTTGACGCAGTGTACTACGTCTGTGCTGGCTGACACTACTCTGATGTGGCTCGACCTCGGAGGAGAGAGTCTCTTCAGGGTCAAAAACACTGCCATGGCTTTGAGAACATTGATATGGGTCTGTTTCATGGCGGGTGACCAAGATCCCTGAAACATCTGATGTTCGGAGTAATCCTCCCATCCACTTAAAGGCGCGGCTGTATGGAATGTCTCTTGTGGAGGTGGGAATTGTAGAGGAACCGATTTAGAGAGGTTCTTCGGTTCGGACTATGGGCGTAGTCTCATTTTCAAGACAGAGGGTATCTTCGAGACCTTGTCTCTTAAAGGTACTGTAGCTCTCTTTCTCCAAACTCGATTGATGTCTTTGAATTTTTGTTATTGAAGTGAATTGGAGAAGGCCGATGATACTTTCTAAGGTTCTTCTGGACATCTGTTTGTGTTTGAGAAAATTCTTGATCTTGGAAGCTATTCCTCTTACCTTTTTGGAAGGGAGAGACAATGTGTTCTTCGAAAGGTCCCACTGAATGTCTAACCATTCTAAGTGGCCTGATGGTTGCAGGCGAGACTTTTGGAGATTGACCCGAAATCACAGGTTGTCGAGAAATCGAAGTACTTCCTTCGTAGCTCTGTTGCCTTCTATGGCCGACCGGGCCCATATGAGCCAACCGTCCAGATAAGCCATGATCTGTATCTCTTGGTTCCTGAGTTGTTCTAACACTGTCTCTCCCAGTTTCGTGAATATCCTGGGATCAATGTTGAGGTCGAAGGGCATGTCTTGAACGCAAAGGCTTTCCTGCCTAGGCGGAAACCCAGATAAGAAGAGAAGTTTCGAGCTATAGGCACATGATAATAGTCGTCGGTAAGATCGACAGAGGTGGTGACGGCCCCACGGGGAAGTAAGGTCCGTACCTGAGAGATAGTCAACATCCGAAACTTGTCGCAGAGAATGTAAGAGTTTAGCTTTGACAAGTCCCGGCCCACTCTCAATGCCGACAAGCCTTTCTTTGGAATTGGTAACAGGCGGCCTTGGAACTTTGGTGATCGGTCCCGTTTGATTGCTTTCTTCTTGAGTAACTGTGGTGTACTCTTTCAGGATGGGAGTGGATTTCTGGGAGAAGGTCACTGGTGGAGGAGGAGGACCTTGTGGCCATATCCACCTCAAACCTTTAGAGATTATGCTATGAGCCCACAGACCGAAGGTCCAATGGTCTTGAAAGTGGTAAAGTCTCTCCCCTACCGGGACCACCTCGTTGTGAGGAGTGAACCTAGGTCCTTTCCTTCCCTGAGCCCCCTTTTTTCTAGGTCCGCCTCGATGGCGGAACTGTCTTCTACTCTGTATCTTCCTCTCTGGTGTCCACGAAAGGAACCTGAGGGTTCGGAGCTAGGGCTGTATGCAGGCGAGGGCATCCAAACGGGGTTGGGCTGTGTACCTGGGAGATCAGTGAGATAGCCCACCTGATGAGGGGGGATCCGGATGCATAGGCGTCGAATCAGAGGAAGACTGTGATAACGAGTGGGTAACTGACTATTGATGGCAGTGACCCCGGTTCGTTTTGTAGAGGGCAACTCTCTGCTTCTTCTTGAAGAAATCTTGCTTTTGGTCTTCGACCTTCTTTCTGGCAGTGAGGCCCCGCCTTTCCTGCAATTTTGGGTTGCTCTCGTATCATCTTGTAGAACCTTGTTCACCTCCTCCTGAGGGAAGAGGGTTTTACCCCATCAGGAGGAAACTATCAGCCTGCTCGATTCCAGTCTGATAGAGGCCTCAGACAGAACGTATTTCCTACAACTACAGTAACCCGATCAGACCACCAAACGTGTAGGTCGAATTGGAAGGGCAGAGATTGGTTCTTCATGAATATCCGAAACAAAGTCTCAGTGGGATAAATCGAGGCTAGGGTCTCCCCGAGGTGGGGTCCGGCTCTTTAAGAGCCGGCATGGCCGAACCTTCTTTGTCAGCTTGAATAGTAAGACCTGTCCATTTATCCGTTATAGGCAAGGCAACAATGAGAGCAGTTGTAGATATGGCGTATTCCCCATTGTGTGGGGTGAGCTTAGAATTAGCGTAACCCCCAGACCGACAACATCCTGGTCCAGACAGATCGGGCCTGCCCTTTAGGAAATAATACCATTACCTTCGGTACCTTGTCTAACCTAACCAAGGCATGCTCTTTCAATCGAACGAATCCGTTGAATGGGAATTCTAGTCCCTGAGAGTAAATTCTAGGTCCTCCAGAGGGAGGACGTCTATGCCATCCAGAGTTATGGTACCAGCTATATATGGGACATGTAAGGCAAATTTCTATGTGTTGTTTTTATCGAAGGAGGTTACTTCGATACGCCTGGGGTTGTAGGGGGAGTCATCCGAGTCCCTGAACGGATCCGACTCACCGCCATATCTTTGAGCTCCGTCATAGTCCCTTGGCTTGCCCTAGAAAGTGTTGTATCTGCTCTTTAACCCTACCCCTGGCTCTTAGCAGTCACGGTTTTATGCAAGGTAATATGAACATCAGGATCCTTTGAGGGTCCTAGGTCGGTGACGCAGGTAATTGCAAAGCTGAAAGCTCAAAACTCATCACCACCTACCTGCCCGTCCATGGGGTTGATGTCCAACCCTAGAGAGGACACTCCGAGGAGATAGGGTCCTCTAGATGGAGCATTCCTTCCAAACCTTGATACCCAAGGGCGGAGAGCCGCTCTTGCAGGCCGGAGAGATTCATCATCATCCTGAAAGAAGTGAGGGGATTAGTGATGAAGGAGAAGACCGTTCTCCTCAATAAGCAATGCATACATAAATCCAGATCAAATTAAATCATCGCCAAAGTATACCAAAAAGAAACATATTAGAACCAACTTACATCATGGGGGTGCAGTAGGGAGGACAGCTCGTAGCAGAGCGTGCATGACTCCGGGAACCATACCATGTAGGCGGACCTTCTGTAAAAGAAAGGAGACATAAGTCTGGATGTTCCTTGAAACTCTGGTTAGTGATCCTATTCACAGGCTGGGATCAACCGTATAACTATAACTAATAATAATGTCTATATTTATGCATATATTTAATTATAAATGTATAAATATGGATAAATATCCATACAACATCGTGTTCAAATAGAAATAAATTTCTACTCAGTACTTGGGACCGAACGCTAGCCCCTTCTAATGAAAAGCCAGGTCGAAACCAACCATGCCATGAGAGGCTATCTACTGTTCCTTGAGACTCTGGTCAGTGAACAGATGAATCAATAGAATACTAATATCCAGTAACCACGTAACATGTAACTATAAACCTCACCGGTAAAATAATGTTAACCCCGGTTCTGATCGTCTGAGTCAGGGGTGGCCAACCTATGGCGCATGCGCCAACAGTGTCGCATTGCATGATTACAAGTGGCGCACTATACCCCAAAGATAGTAAATTGAATGACTTTTCTTTAAAATTGCTAATTATGTTCATATATTTTCATGAGGACTTTCAAGAATAGCTAATGAATATTATCAACGCAAATTCAAAGTGTCATTAAAGTAAATACAGTTTACTTTGTATTCATGTTAAAACCTTTCCTTTACAGCTAAAACAAAAGATTGGCCATCCGTGGTCTGAGTGATCTCTGTTGCCACCAGAGATCCGGTGACAAAGGTCCGTCATAGTGAAAACGTAAACATCAGAGGAAAGCTAATATTAACCTCAATGCTGAACGTCTGTGTGATATCCGGTTAAGCCGGAGATTCGATGAAAAAGGACCGTAATAACGAAATTGTGATTATTCATGAAAAAGGGTTCGTACCCTGGTTCTGATCGTCTGATTGATTACTGTTTGTACCGGAGATCTGGTGACAAAGGTCCGTCATCGTGAAATCGTGACCCTCAGCGGTACGATTATATTAACCTCAATGGTGAACGTCTGTGTTATCTCCAGTGAAGCCGGAGATTCGATGAAAAAGGACCGTAATAATGTAATTGTGATCAATCATGACAAAGGTTCGTGTGCAAAAGGCCTCAGCCGGAGTCTGAGTGCCGGATTTCACCGTTGCACTCCAAATATCTGACTAGTTCTCACCCAATGAGTATCCATTATAGCGGAGTATAACTCAAGGCGGAGCTAAGGGTGTCGGCATAAAGCGATCCCAAATAATGACTCATACACTAACATAACCTATTAATAGTGCTAGCTCTATTAACAGTAACCACATCAATAAAACAGGAATATCATTAAACGTAATATCATCAACCCGGAGAATAAGAGAAGACAGGAATAACTCGTGATCGTATAAAACAGAAAACGGGAAATCCACCTCCTCTACTCGAGCTTAATAAAGAAAACGAGAGAATAGGTATCTCGTAACTGTAGTAACAGAAAAACGAGCACTCTACGCCACGCTCTCAAGGTTATATAATACAGAACCATAATCACACAATAATATGATAAGAATAAAGGGATTTTGACGAAGGAAAAATCTATTTCTGGGGAGAGACCTGTGGCGCCCGGTGAAAAGGGGTCCTTCTAATACACTTTTCTGATAAAATCTTCCAATTACAGTGAACCCTCGCTACTTCGCGGTTCGACCATCGCGGATTCACCACTTCGCGGATATTTTCCATAACCCATATATATACAGTAATATATATATATATATATATATATATATATATATATATATATATATATATATATGTATGCATGTATTTATGTATATATGTAGGTATGTATATGTGTATACATATAAATATATATATATATATATATATATACACACACACACACACACATATATATATATATATATATATATATATATATATATATATGTGTATATATATATATATATATATATATATATATATATATACATATATATATATATATATATATATATATATATATATATATATATATATATATATATATATATCTATATATCTAAAGTAGGAAGATGTGATGTAGTTCTAAGGGAAAAGTATGGGAAATATGTCTGGGTAATAAGCAAAGCTCTACCTCCAGTTTGTTTCTACATTATGATCAGAGATAAATGTAAACAAAACATTGGTTGCCATTTTTTATCGTGCTTTTTAGCATGTTTAGGAAATGCATGATATAAAATCACCTATAATATTTGTGCCTGTTTTAGTTTAGGGTACTGTAGTACATGCATTAAGTGTTCTGTACATTAAAGGGTAGTTTGTTAACAGTACTACGTACAAGGGAAGGTTTTAAAAGTCTGAATATACATGTTGAATAAATAGGTAAATATGGTGTCACTACTTCGCGGATTTTCACCTATCGCGGCCGCGACTGGAACCTATCTACCGCGATAAACGAGGGTTCACTGTATACCAGAGAAAGATAAAAGCATGGAATGCAGAGGTTACTACCCTCGCGCGAGCACCTTGTGGGTGTCGTGTATAAAGCAAAGGCGCGTGAAAGCCACTATTCACAGGCTGTCTTCCATTTAGTTAATTCCTTCGTCAAAGGGATGGGCCGATACAGAGGCACCAGCCAAGCTACCAGAGCCACGCCACCCACGCCCCGACGCGAGCGCCATCTGAACAACATCCTTCTAATTTGGACTTGCTAGCGTGTGTGTATATTGTTGTGCTCTCGGCTTTTTTCACTCTTGTGGATTTATTTCGTCATGACCGAAGCTCCATCTTCACCCATTCCAATGTTAAGTACCCTAGTTTGTTTTGACAGCTTTTTGTAGTACCGGGCTTTTGTCATCTACTCAGCATAGTCTGTTTTATCACTACCGTCTGGGCCCGTCCGCGTCCTCGGCGGCCATTGTTTTTTCCCTTGCCTTGCTGGGAGTTCATCTTAGTCTTGCCCGTTTGGTATTCTGTCACTTAGGTTCTTGGTTAAGCCCTGGCTTTATGCCTTTTTGAACCATCATTATTATTATCGTTATTAATTCCCATGGTACTTTTTGCTAGCAAGTCCAATCTGCGAACAAGAATAACGTTCTAGCTTTATTATAGTTTAGTACCCGCCCCCCGAGGCGTTCGTCAGTCGACTATTTCCCTTTAATTTAGGTTTTAGCAGACGTTATTCATCGTTCGTAGTCTTGTATTTGATGTTACAATTTTATTATTATACACTTATAATAGTGTTGTGTGCTTATTAGGTCCTGATTTTGTAACCACGGGAGCGAGAGATTGGGGTTCCCGTTTTCTGTTCTCAGTCACGAGTTACCCCTTTCTCTCGTTTTGTAATAACCAAGAACGAAGAATAACGACAACGTAACAAATAAACATAAAGATATAGTCTAAAACGAGCACCATCCTGAGGCGTGTACATTACTATAACAAAGACTAGATCGATATTCTTCGTCCAAATTGGACTTGCTAGCAAATAAATACCATAGTAAAAACCAATAATAAATAGTGATAATAAAAATGGTCATAAAACGTAAGTGATATAACCTAGATGACAGAGTACCAGATGGGCAATATTAACTTGAAAAACAACCGAATCGAACAAAACCAAAATGGCTGCCGTCACCGAGGACGGCCAAGCCTCTTCCAAAATTAAAATCCACATTACTGGAAAGAGAACAAATGCCCGGTACTGAAAAAACTGTCAAAACAAACTATGGTACTTAACATTGGTAAAGGTGAAGTAGCAGCGTTAGTCATGTTGAATTAACGACAATCACTTGCAAAAACACTGAGCACAAAAATATACAACTTGCGGGCAAGTCCAAAACAGAAGGATGACCTGGAGAGCGCGAGTAGTAGGTGTCAGTGGGGTAGTCCAACTGTATTCTCTAGGGCCTGTCACGGCCCTCCCCTTTGATGAAGGAATTATCTAAATGGAAGACAGTCTGTGAATAGTGGTTTTCACACGCCCTTGTTGAATACACGACACCCACAAGGTGATCGCGCGAGGGTTGTAACCTCTGCATTCCATGCTTTTATCTTTCTCTAGTATATTTGGAAGATTTATATTAGAAAAGTGTAAAGAAGGACCCTTTTCACCGGCCGTCACAGATCGACCCAGTAAACCTCAAATCAATAAATCAATTAGTTAATCAATCAATCAGCTTTAAGCCTTGCTTTTAGACTGAAAGGCATTGATCTTTCCTCTTTGTTGGAGTTGTCTCATCTCATACAAAGTTATGAGCTTACTTGCCCCCTGTTGGATCCTTGACCTCCTTTTTGGAACTTGGTTCATGTCTTTCAGTTCCTGAAGGGTGCTTCCTATGAACCATTGCGCCAGGCAACATACCAGCTCCTCACTTTGAATACGATATTCCTACTCCCATTATCTTCAGCCAAGACAGTTAATGAACTTCATGGACTATCCTTCGACATCGTCCATTCAAGGTGATGGGGGAAGGTAACGCTTAGCTTCGTCCCTGAGTTTATTGCTAAGACTCAAAATCCGGGAGTAGCAGATCCTAGTTTCGGGTCTTTTCTGATTGAGAGTCTTCATTCTGTAGCCAGATCAACTGTTACTTTGCCCAGTGAGGAGTTTGAGGTACAGTATTACAAAACTGTAAACGCACTGCAGCAGCTCGTCCCCGGGTGTCAGCACTCTTCGCCAGCACGGGGAAGGTCAAGAGTACTGTAGTGTCAAAAACATTCTATCTCAGCTTGGATTCGCAGAGTCATTGACCATGCAGTTAATCGCTACCCTCCTGCTTACTGACCTGGAGCTCATGACATCAGGGCCATAAGTACATCTTGGCCTTTAAACATAACTGCTCTGTGACACAGGTAGTGCAAGCTTGTGTGTGGAAGCGTCAGACGTCCTTCACCGTCCGCTACCTGCAAGATGCGACCCACAAGAGGAGAGTGGGTATTGGGAAAATTCTATGTTTGATGTCAACATTCTTATTTATATGGGAATATTTTTACATAAATAGTCACATTGCTAGTTTTCTCAGGCTGCTATCCGTGCATTGTACAAAGGTCCAGTGAGGTGTCAGGGTTTATATCAATAACAGGCCAAGCCAATACAGAAAAACCTTGGTCAATGGCCAAGCTAGTTTGTTGGACTTCCACCCTCCTAATGGGTTAATCATCCCTAATAAATCACAGGATTTTTAGTAGTGTGTGAATAAATGTCAAATTTGAGAGTAATTTGTATATTTCCAAACAATACAAACCTGGAGCTATTTATACAAATTGTCTGCCATTACCTGTCCTCCATAGTAAGTCCTGCCTGCAATCTAAAGTGGCTCAAATACACTGGTGTGTTAGTGAGAGGGCTATCTGGCAACCCCCACTACCCCTTACTACTCTCCTGCTAACTAGCGGCTTGGCTAGTTGCCACCTTGCTTAAAGGTTTTAATTGCTAGTCTTCCAGCTTTGCTGAAAGATGAACCATAATAGATAGCTCCAGGTTTTTATTGTTAGGAAAAATACAAATTACTTTCAAATTTTTCATGTTACAAAAGAAAGTTGTTCCGTAACTGACATACAAACCACACTATTTGATAGGGGTATTACTTTTGGCGTAGCTGAAATGACGAGCCATTAAAATTTAACGAGGGTTTACTACCCACACCGCTAGTTAGCGGGGTTAGGGGAGGGTAGCTTGCTCCCCCCCCCTCACACACACCTGTACTTGAACTCACTTTGCTCTCGGCTCGGATGGTAGATGGACGTGTCCTCTTTCATCCTCGCCGCTCTTTGGCAGCCATTACAGTGAACCCTCGCTACTTCGCGGTTCGACAATCGCGGATTCACCACTTCGCGGGGTTTTTCCATAACCCATATATATATACATATCGCGGATTTTCCGGAAAATTCGAAAATACCGCGAAATCTGAAGACCCCCAAATACGATATTTTGTTACCTGTAATTCCATAAATACTGTAATTAGTAATATCTGCTCTTACTGATTGTTCATTGCATTACATATGATATATAATTCAGCACAGAAAGAAATAAAACACGAAAAGAGAATGTGATCATACGATAATTCAGTACGTAGTAAAATTAAATCGAACATGAAACGCAAATCAGATGCAGTCATACCATATTAGAATGGTGTGTACTGTAATGGATGTGCTTCTTTTCCATGAATCTTTTGTATGTATACGTACGTAGTACAGTACTGCATCCAATAATATTCTTTGTTGCAAAAATCACATTTCGAATAAGCGTACGAGAGAGAGAGAGAGAGAGAGAGAGAGAGAGAGAGAGAGAGAGAGAGAGAGAGAGAGAGAGAGAGAGAGAGAGGCGTAAAATAGTGTACGTAAATTTTTATTATTATTGTTATTATTATTATTATTGTTGTTGTTGTTAATAAAATTATTATTATTATTATTATTATCATTATTATTATTATTATTACTGTACAGTATTATTATCATTATTTATTATTATTACGGTATTGTACTTAATCTACGTACGTTCAGTATGCGCGGGGCATCTTCTATGAGTAACCAACGCATCATAGTACTGTAAGACGGGTTGTGATTGGTTCAAGCGCTGATAGATGACGAATCAGAACTCAAGTTTTGTTATCTAGCCTGTGATTGGTGTTTTGCCCGCATCTTCTACCCGCAGCATCAAAGTTCTCGCGGGGCTGGATCGTTCACTTTCTCTTACCGCGTATCGCTGAGTAGACGTTCTTAAGTTTGTGAAGTTTAATCTGTGCTGTGTGCGACCTTTTTAAGTTGAACTTTTTGTTACAGTACTGTACGTAAATCCTACTGTAATGGCTCCCAAGCGTTCTGCTTCTCTTAAGGCTGGTAGTGAGCCTAAACGCCACCGAAGGATGATGACGATAGCTGAGAAGGTTACGCTTCTCGACATGTTAAAAGATGGTAGAAGTTACGTGGCCGCCGGCCGCCATTTTGGCATCAACGAATCCACCGTTCGCTATATCAAAAAGGACGAGGCGAACATTAGAAAGACGGCTGCAATCACCTTTAGCAGATCAGCGAAGCGAGTCGTTACAACGCGTAATAAAACGATCGTACGCATGGAAGGTGCTTTAGCTGTGTGGATTGCCGACTGCCGGAAGAAGAACATAGCGTTGGATACGAACACCATCCAAACAAAGGCTTTGAGTTTATATGAGAATTTTGCTGCAAAGGAACCTAAAGACGACGACGGCAACCATGCTGAAGATGATGATGATGCAGATGATCCTCAACCAGGGACATCCACTGATTCCCAGCCTCAGAAACGTTTTTCCGCAAGCAAAGGATGGTTCGCGAAGTTTCAGAAACGCTTCGCCCTGAAAAGCGTTTCCCTGCATGGGGAGTCTGCTTCCGCTGACACTGCCGCTGCTGAAACTTACGTGAACCAGACGTTCAAGAATATTATCGCCGAAGGTGGATACAAGCCGGAACAAGTCTTTAATATGGATGAGACTGGCTTGTTTTGGAAGAGAATGCCGTCGCGAACTTTCCTGTTCAAAGAGGAAGCCAAAGCCTCTGGCTTTAAGGCATTCAAGGATCACGCTACCCTCGTGATGTGTGGCAATGCTGCTGGATTTTTGTTAAAGCCGGGGCTTATTTATAAGTCGAAAAATCCTCGCGCTTTGAAAAATAAAAATAAGAATCTCCTTCCCGTGTACTGGATGCATAATCAAAAAGCATGGATTACGAAGATGCTGACCTCCAACTGGTTCCACCAGTGTTTTATCCCGCAAGTCAGCAAATATCTCGTAGAGAAGGGCTTGCCATTCAAGATCCTTCTCCTTATGGATAACGCTGGTGGACACGCAACTGACCTGTCGCATGAGGGCATTCAGGTTGAGTTCCTGCCACCCAACACCACGTCATTAATTCAACCGATGGACCAGGGGGTTATCAGGGCGTTCAAGGCCCTCTACACGAAGAATACCTTGGCGGACCTCGTTGCGTGTGTGGATGCTGCCCAAGATGACGAGGATGAAGATTTCAACTTGAAGGCGTACTGGCGGCAGTACACCATAGCCACGTGCCTGCAGAATATTCAGAAGGCACTTCAAGAGATGAAACCTGCAACCGTGAATGCGAGCTGGAAGAAGTTGTGGCCCGATATTGTTTACGACGACAAGGGATTTACTCCGTCGGAAATCCAACACTCTGCAATACGGAAATCTGTGCAGTTGGCTGCCATAATTGGAGGTGACGGGTTTGGCGACATGACGACTGAAGACGTCGACGAGTTGTTGGACTGCCATTCCCAGCCCCTAACTGACGCAGACCTCAAAGACCTGACGAAATCGGCAAGTGAGGAAGAGAGTGATACCCAGGAAGAGACCCAAGAAAATGTCGAAGAAACGGGCTTAACATTAGAACGGCTTGCCAAGTTCTGCAACCATATCAAGGAGGCGAAAGAAATGTTACAAGAGTGGGACGAGGATATGGTTCGCTCGATGCAATTCTCCAACAAGGTCGATGACATCATGACTCCCTACAGGATGCTCTTGGATCGAAAAAAGAAGCAGCGGCAACAACTTCCGATCACAATGTTCTTCCAGCCTCGCAAAAAAGAGCCAGTTCCTCCTGCTAGTACGCCTTCGGAAGAAATTGAAGAAGTTTCCCAGGAAGAAGTTGAAGAGGTGTCCCAGGAAAAGACACCTCCGTCTGAAGAGACGTAAAATACTATCATTGACTGCACAGTAGAACACATCATCAGCTTCATCATCATCATTTCTACTGTGCAGAAAATTCATCGCCATCACCATTCAAGTTTTTCTTCAACTTCTTTCGTGGTGAGTACAGTAACAATCTTTATTTTTTACTTTAATATTCTTACTGCCTGTTTTATAGTTTAGTAATGTACGTACTGTATGCATTAAGTTAAAGGGAAGGTTTTAAAAGTCTACATGTTGTAACCTATCATATTTTTTTTGTTTAAAATTTACATTTACGTACGTAAAACAATCTCTCTCTCTCTCTCTCTCTCTCTCTCTCTCTCTCTCTCTCTCTCTCTCTCTCTCTCTCTCTCTCTCTCTCTCGTAAATTGTTTTCCTGCTTTGCTACGTACAATACTGTATAATTTATATTTGTAAGGTAACATATTTTGTAAATGCTTTTACTGTAAATACTGTATGTACTGTATCATTATTTATCACTATCATCATGCGCGTTAAATGCCTTGTTTGTTCTGAGCGTGGTTGTTTACTGAGCGTACACGCCGTCGTTTCAGGCGGCGTCATAAAGAAAAAGATTTCATTTGGAAGTCCTAAGAAAAATACGTAAACTAAAACATTGGTAATAAAAAAATCAACATACAGTACTGTATAATCAATATAATCGATGCAAAAACTAACCTATACATATATGTGTACACTAAATGAGTTTGTTTCTTCATTATGATCAGAGATGAACGTAAACAAAACTTTGGTTGCCATTTTTTATCGTGCTTTTTAGGTGTTTAGGAAACGCATGATATAAAATCGCCTTTAATATTTGTGCCTGTTTTAGTTTAGGGTGCTGTAGTACATGCATTAAGTGTTCTGTACATTAAAGGGTGGTTTGTTAACAGTACTACGTACAAGGGAAGGTTTTAAAAGTCCGAATATACATGTTAAATAAATAGGTAAATATGATGTCACTACTTCGCGGATTTTCACCTATCGCGCCCGCGTCTGGAACCTATCTACCGCGATAAACGAGGGTTCACTGTAATGCTTTTTTGCTTTCTCTTTTGACAGGTTTGTGTGTGAAGTTGGCCTCTGCTATTATGCGCACCTGTCCTGGATTACCCGACCGCCCCTGCGGAACATTCATGTTGGCGGTTGAGACAGACCCTCACACCCTTTGCCCTTACTGTAGAGGTCAACGGTGTGACAGTAATAACAAGTGTGGTGAGTGTAGGGAGTGGTCTACCTCCCAGTGGGAGAGGTTTTCTCGGCGACGTAAGAAGAAGTCCAGGTGGGATCTTTTTCCTTCGAAGGTTTCTTTGAAAGGAGAAAAACCCAAGGACTCTTCTTCCGTGGCCCAAACCTCCTTCGAAGCTCCCACTCGATCGGTCTCTTTCGAGAGACTGTCGAGTGGTAGCGTAGACCATGGTACTGTTTTCCAAGCTCGGGGTTCGAGAGATGGCGTTGCCTCCCCTAGCGAGGCAGCTCCACCTCTCCCCCCGGGGGAGGATGTGTCATTAACCCATTTATTGCAGCTTTGGTCTTCCTTGGGGCTCGAAGGTTCGCCCTCCAAGGAAGCATTACTTGACTACACCCGATTGGGTGCCGCTGTCAAGCAATCGCCGACTTTGGCGCAGAGGTTGATCCTCTGTCGATTGTCGACGTGGTGTCAGAGGTATCCAATACGGTATCTCCTAATACCTCTGCCTCTTCAAATCCCGCAGCAGCTGAAGGCTTAGTTTCCCCCGTCCCTGCTCAACCAACGAGGGAGAAACTAAGTCCAACAGTCTCTCCTGCTGGTGTTGCTCTCCCTCGGGGAAGTTTACTTTCAGGGACTCCTCTTCGGAGGACTGCAGAAGGTCAGCTTGCTGATCCAACGGCCCCCAGAGGGTATATCCGTCGCAAGTCTCGCCTTCCTCTTCGCCAGAGAGGCCTTCCTTCACCTGCGGTGAGGAGGCGCCTCTTTGGTTCACCATCTCCGTTGCAGTCCGCCGCAGAGGAGCCTGCTATGGTCCTGGACCTCTCAGCGGATCGTTCGCGATCTCCTTCGGTGGAAGGTCGTCCTTCCAAAGGACACGTTGACCTTCCACCAGACAGACCTGCTGACCTGCAGTCGCCGTTCCTGAGAGCTGATGTGCGCTACGCGCCTACAAAACCTGACTTGCATGCTCGTCAGGCATCAAACCCTATTACGGGGCATAAAGGGCGTATGCGCCATCGCGCGCATACGTCCCTTACGCGCCATCGCGCGCATACGTCCCTTACGCGCCATCGCGCGCATACGTCCCTTACGCGCCATCGCGCGCATACGTCCCTTACGCGCCATGCTAAAGATGAGCATGCGCGCCAGGCTTTGTCTGAGGTAGCGCGCCAGCGCTCACGTGCGCGTCAGCGCTCACGTGCGCGTCAGCGTGCCACTGTGCGCGTCAGCGCTCACGTGCGCGTCAGCGCGCCACTGTGCGCCATCAACCTCCTGCGTGCCAGCAACCTCCTGCGCGCCAGCACTCTCCTACGCGTCAGCGCTCTCCAACTCGTCAGTACTCTCCAACGCGCCAGCGCTCTCCTGCGCGCCAGCGCTCTCCTGCGCGCCAGCACTCTCCCGCGCGCCAGCGCCCACACACAGCGATCTCTCCTGTGCGCCCACGATCTTTGGATCTGGGCGCTGTTGGGAAGTCAAGGAAGACTTCTCCTACGTGCCAGCGCTCGCCAACGCGCCAACTGCTGTCTCCAGCGCGCCAGCGCCTGCCATCGTGCAGTCACGCGCAGTCACCCTCTTGCTCCCACGAGGATACGCGCGCCCGCGCCCATTCTCTCCTGCAGTTGCTCGCCACCACCCTGACACGCGCCCACAAGATGCACGCCCACGCACAGAGGCTCCAACTGCGCGCCCGCGTCCCAGGGGTATCTCTCCTGCACGCGCGCGCCCTACGACATCTACTGGGGCGCGCGAACTCTTGCCCGCATGCCTGCGTGTCCAACTACCTGATCCGGTGCGCCCATGCGCGCGCGAATGCTCTCCCGCGCATGCGCGATCAGTCTTCTGCGCGCTCTCCTGTATGCCCACAGTCTCCCGCGCGCGCTCATACGTGCCATCACTCTCCTGCGCACCCATGCGCGCCCTCGCAATTGCTCGCGCGCGACCCTGGGTATTCTCCATTGCGCGAGCACCATTACGCGCCCCCGCGCGAGCGTCAATACCCCCTCGCGCGCGAGGGTGCTGGACAACGCACGGCAATGTCGCCATTGCCGCATTCTCCTCCCCGCAAGCGCATAACAGCGCGCATTGCGGCGGAAGGGAAACATCCAGAAAGGTCCAGGATCCCTTTTTCTTCTTTTCAGGTGAACCCCCCTATGGAAACTCCTCCCAGGGATCCGTCGATTCCTGTCCCTCCAGAGGGAGTGTCTGACAGCGCGTCTGTCAGTCGACAGCCATGGTTCGGTGCGCTAATCAGAGCAGTTGTCCAGGCTTTCAAGCCTGTTCTCTCTGAGTTAGGTCACAGATCCTTGGCTGTTTCTGCCCCTCTGAAGAGAAAAAGAGGAGTTCCATACGCGGTGACTTCTCCGAGAACTAAGTTGACTCCTCGCAAGCCTTCGAGGTAGGTTCCTTCACTCCCCAGACTTTTTCTCCCTCCCTGCCGGACGAGGACTTCCCGTCCTCAAGGGAGTCACGTGAGGTGAGACGTTCCCCCATCGCACCAATGAGGGAAACCCCACCTCGCGTTGGAAAGTCTTCTCGGGTAGGGGCTGAAGGGAACTTGCCACTGTCTATGTTAGAGTCCCACATCCTTCCCAAGAAGGAGTCGAAGGACTCGAAGACGGTACCAAAATCCTTGACGAGACTTAGGACAGAGCCAGCTAGCCACTCGGAGAACGTCCGCGAATCTCCCCAAGAAGAGCCTTTGTGGACGGGAGACTTCGTTGCAAGTCCAACATCCGGAGGAGAACTACAAGAGTCAGAGCATGCATTTTGGCTGGTTCTGACTCTTATGAGGGCTCTCAATGGGTTTGCCGACCCAGAAATTCCCCCTCGAGAGGGCAAAGACACGGTCTTGGACCGCGTATTTGGCACTCAAAAACCTCCTAAGACCAGTGTGGCCCTGCCCTGGTCTGAGGGGGTTAAGAGCACCAGGGACAAGATCGCTGTTCAGCTCTCTGAGTTGTCCTCCTCCAACCGTTCCAGTGCCAGCAACAAGCTTCTCCCACCTCCTTGTGTACAGCAAAGGAGGTACTTTGAGATCTTGGAGGAGCCTTGTTTAGCTCTTCCCCTCCACCATTCGCTGGAACAGCTTACCAGGGGAGTCCCTCTTGAGAGACTCTCCAACCGGCAGGTCTAATTCTCGGCAACCGAGATCCTTAACCAGGAAAAGGTTGCGAAGTGTGCTATGCAAGCCACTTCTTGGCTGGATATCTGGTTAGGGACCTTAGGTATCCTGATACGCTCGGAGGACTTCTCCAAAGAACGTACCAGGAAAGCTATGGAGACGTTCCACCTCTCAGGCACTCGCACGATCGAGTTTCTGGCCCACCAAGTCTCGAACTTGTGGGCGAACACCATCCTGAAACGTTGGGACGCGGTGGCTGAGAGGTTCCATCAGAAGGTCCCTAGCACCGAGATAAATAGGCTCAGGCATTCTTCCTTAAAAGGAACGTAATTGTTTGAGCCTAAGGATGTGGAACAGGCCGCTGAGAGGTAGAGGAAGTCCCACCAAGACTCCCTCCTTCATAGGGCTTTGACATCTAAGCCCTATAAGCCTCCAGCGCCACAAGAGTCCCGTCCGACCAAGACCGTGAAACCGACGACAGCAGCGAAGACAGTGGTGTCTAAGCCCTAAGGACAGGAAAGGCAAAAAGTCCTCTAGAGGAGGTAAGAATCCTAGAGGGAGCAGCCGAGGCCACA
The DNA here is from genome assembly GCF_036898095.1 of Palaemon carinicauda. Classification (NCBI taxonomy): domain Eukaryota; kingdom Metazoa; phylum Arthropoda; class Malacostraca; order Decapoda; family Palaemonidae; genus Palaemon; species Palaemon carinicauda. The sequence goes on along the minus strand of NC_090744.1, from coordinate 71,596,091 downwards.
AACACTAGGATTGGCAGTCCCCCTGCACGTCCACCAGTGGGGGGATGCCTACAAAGTTGCGCAGATAGGTGGCAGCAACTCGGGGCCGATTCCTGGACGATTTCCGTAATCAGTCAGGGATATTGTGTCCTGTTCACAACATCTCTACCTCCCCTGACGACGAATCCAGTGTCATTGAGCTCCCTTGCCATGGGATCAGCAAGGGGGCAAACCCTTCGGGCAGAAGTCCAGACCCTGTTGAAGAAGGTCGCTTTCCAAGAGGTCCTCGACGGGTCCCCAGGCTTCTTCAGTCGACTCTATTTCTTGTAAAGAAGGCATCTGGAGGCTGGAGACCAGTCATCGACCTCTCGGCTCAGAACTAGTTTGTTAAACAAACTCCATTCAGCATGGAGACCGCAGACACAGTCAGACTAGCAGTGAGGCCGCAAGACTTCATGTGTACACTGGATCTGAAGGACGCGTACTTCCAGATCCCAGTCCATCCGTCTTCAAGGATTTACTTAAGATTCAGCCTAGACAACAAGGAGTATCAGTTCAAGGTGCTGTGTTTTGGTCTCTCCACAGCACCGCAGATTTTCACCAGAGTGTTCACCCTAATATCTTCGTGGGCACACAGGATCGGCATCCGTCTCCTCCGTTATCTGGACGACTGGCTGATCCTAGCAGACTCGGAGTTATCCCTTCTTCAACACCGGGACAAACTTCTGGGACTTTGCCAAGATCTGGGGATCATGGTAAATCTCGAGAAGTCCTCTCTGCTTCCCACTCAAAGACTGGTATATCTAGGCATGGTTATAGACATCAATCTCCACAAAGCCTTCCCATCAGGCGACAGGATAGCAAGGATGTGGAAGGTCGCAAGCCCTTTTCTCAGACGAGAAGAATTTCCAGCCCAATTGTGGTTACGTCTCCTCGGTCACCTTTCATCATTGGCTCGTCTAGTTCCCAACAGTCGCCTCAGGATGAGATCCCTCCAGTGGCGACTCAAGTCCCGTTGGAATCAAGGTTACGATTCCCCGGACGTCCTGAACCTACGAAGAGGAGTGGATCTTCTCGTCCTCCCCCCGGATTTGATGCTGTTTTCGGACGCCTCAAAGAATGGGTGGGGCCCCCACGTACTGCACCACACAACTTCAGGCCTGTGGTCAGAATCAGAAAAGTACCTCCATATAAATCTTCTAGAGATGAAGGCCGTCTTTCTGGCCCGTCAACAGTTCCAACAATACCTGGCAGGTCACTCTATGGTGGTGATGAGCGACAACACCACAGTAGTGGCTTACATCAACAAACAAGGAGGTACCTTTTCGAAGCAGCTATCCCATCTTGCAGTAGAGATACTGAGATGGGCCGAAGTCCACTCAATTCTGCTATCGGCACTTTTCATTCCAGGCAAAAGGAATGTGCTCGCCGACAATCTGAGCCGAGCGTCTCAGATTATGAGTACCGAGTGGTCTTTGGATCATCTAGTAGCCAACAAAGTCCTGACTTTGTGGGGTTCTCCGACTGTGGATCTGTTCGCAACAGCTCTGAACTTCAAGCTTCCGATGTACTGCTCCCCAGTCCCAGACCCTAAGGCTCTCTGGCAAGATGCCTTCCAACAACGGAGGGACAACATCGACGTTTACGCTTTTCCCCCGTTCTGTCTGAAGAGGAGGGTGCTCAACAAGACCAAAACATCGGTTAATCTTTCGATGACCCTCATAGCTCCGCTATGGCATCACGCGGAATGGTCTCCGGACCTGCAACTCCTAACGGAAATACCGAGAGAGCCCCCTCCACGGCACAATCTACTCAGACAACCACATGCCAACATCTTCCACAAAGCCGTAGCTTCGCTACGACTTAACGCCTGGAGACTGTCCAGCATCTCCTCGCTGAGAGAGGATTTTCGTAACAAGTTGCAGTCAGGATATCTGGACATCTGCGGAAATCATCCGCAACTGTCTACCAGGCAAAGTGGAAAGTCTTCTGTGGTTGGTGTCACTATTCCAACAATAGCGGAGTTCCTTGTGTATTTGCGTGAAGAAATGCACCTTTCGGTCTCGGCAGTGAAAGGCTATCGCTCAGCCTTAAGTCTAGTCTTCAGGCTGAAAAGAGTGGACATTTCTTCTTCGCTGGAACTTTCCCGACTCATACGAAGTTATGAACTTACCTGCCCTCCGTTGGAAGTGAGACCTCCCCCATGGAACGTGGTTCGAGTTCTCAGGTCTCTTAAGAGACCTCCCTATGAACCATTACGCCAGGCTTCAGATCGCCACCTATCTTGGAAGACGGTGTTCCTACTAGCTTTGGCTTCAGCCAAGCGTGTTAGTGAACTTCATGGTCTCTCGTATGACATCGCCCATTCTAGGAGATGGGGGTAGGTAACGTTCAGATTCGTCCCTGAGTTTATTGCTAAGACTCAGAATCCGGGAGTAGCGGATCCTCGGTTCGACTCCTTCCGGATTTCTAGTCTCCGTTCTGTATCAGATGACCCAGACCATTTTCTTCTGTGCCCATTAAAGAGTTTGAGGCTATATCTTAAAAGAGCAGCTGCAATTCGTCCTCATGTGCCTCACGTCGCCCTAGAGCCCATGATGTCAGGGGCGTAGCTATGTCCCTGGCCTTAAAAAGAATTTTTCAGTGACGCAGGTCCTTCAAGCTGGGGTGTGGAAGCGCCAGACAACTTTCACAGCCCACTACCTGCAAGACGTGACCAACAGGAGGGTTGATACGTTCCCTATCGGCCCTTTGGTGGCTGCACAACAGCTAGTTTAAAACCTCAAGCTCCTTATTGGTCAAGTAACAGAAGGTTGAGGGCATTGTTATCCAGTTTTAGTCTGCATGAATGAAAAGGTTTGACTTGCCCTTATTCTTTTCTTCATCATCCCCTCTCTTGGGGAAAGCAGCATCGTGGGTTCTTTGCATGGCTGACCTGAAATCACTGCAGGTAAACCATGTATCCTTGTGTTCCTAGTATTAAATTAATACTGTCACGTTCCCATACCCTCACGAGGTGGTATTGGGAAAGTCCTAGTCTACAAGTTTCTATCTAAAGAACTTCAGATCACCTTCTTAGGACGAGTCACACTTCGTTATACCTTCACACACACCTTGCGTAGGCTGCAGTCCTTGCGTAGCAAGGTTCTAGCGAGGTGCAGGGACTCCTTGTTTCTTGGGTGCTGACACACTCAAATAACGAGTCCCCGGGCAAAGCCAAAAAGCCAGTACTGGCTGGGACGTCCACCCTTCCTAATGGGTGAGTCACCCCTGTTAAATAGAGTGGTTTGTATATCAGTTACGGAACAAATGACAAATTCGTAGATAATTTGTATTTTTCCTAACTATACAAACCTTAGCTATTTAATCAAACTTGCCTGCCAGCCCTATCCCCCTTTAAGTCCTATCTCCAAGCAAAGTGAGCTCAAGCACAGGTGTGTGTGAGGGGGGTGGGGGGTGGGGGGGGCAAGCTACCCTCCCCTACCCCCGCTAACTAGCGGTGTGGGTAGTAAACTCTCGTTAAATTTTAATGGCTCGTCATTTCAGCTACGCCGAAAGTAATACCCCTATTAAATAGCTAAGGTTTGCATACTTAGGAAAAATACAAATTATCTACGAATTTGTCATATTATAATTTCCACATCAATGCAGGATTCGTTCATTTCTAGAGTCATTTTGTTGCTTTCTAAAGTGACTTGTATATATAAACTTCAATCTTTTTTATTTACAGATTTTTGATGTCACTTTAAGTGAAAATGCTTGCTTAGCATTAGCAAGAACTAGCCAATGGAAAGAAGCCTTGAAATATATGCCTATATTTAAAAAATTATGTTCTGTCCCTGCAAGAGTGTACAATGCTATTATAAGTGCAGCATTTAGGAATGGTGAATATGATACTGGATGGCAGTTCCTAGAAGCATTAAGTAGAGAAGAAAAGGTATGTGATATTTGGTTTTGATTATTTTCAAAATTGAAGTGGTATTCAGTCATCATAAACCTTTAGTTTGTTCATACACAAATACAAACCCTCGTTCTTTACATTTGAGTAACGATAACAGCAAAGCTGGAATGCAGCTCTAAACATTTTAACGAGGCGCCAACAATCATTTGGGTTATTACCATTTGGTAGTGGGGAAGCATCGTCCCTCCTCTCACTCACCGTTTGATTTTCCTGTGTTCTCTTCCATGCTCTTGATTACTAGCTAAAAACTGAATTTATCTTTTTCATTTTAAGGTAAGTTATGCATATTTTCATTGAGGATGCATGATATGCGGACCCATCTAGGCAGATCCTCACTGACTGCCCTGCAAGCAGAGGATAGTCCTGCATGCAGGCATCTCCATGTGATGAGTATCTGGAGGGGCCATCCACCCAGCGGGAACAGTATGGCAGGAGGAAGAAGTCCTAAATGAATTCATTTCCCTTAGCGTCTTCTTGGAAGTGAAAGAAAGACCAACTTTTCCCTCTTTCGCAGGATTCCCTCCCCTCTGACTCTTCCCGCTCGGTCTCATCCACCCTCTTAATGAGAGAATGCCTAGATGAAGTCATTGAGATTTAGCACTGATTATAACTTGGTGATGGGCAACAGGGATCTCGATCTTGGGAAATTGCTCCCCCAGTTCGAATGTAAATCTCTCTCTCTCTCTCTCTCTCTCTCTCTCTCTCTCTCTCTCTCTCTCTCTCTCTCTCTCTCTCTCTCTCCCCCTCTTAATATTACTTTCTCCTTCTCCTAATTTTATAAACTTTCTTATTATATATGTGTGTATATTATGTACACACACACACACACACACACATATATATATATATATATATATATATATATATGTATATATATATATATATATATATATATATATATACAGTGGAACCTCTACACACGAACGTATCTACATCCGAATTTTCCAACATCCGAAGTAAAATTCGAGCAAATTTTTTACTCTAC